>NC_139645.1:13431211-13455540 GCF_964638095.1 Poromitra crassiceps | reverse complement strand
TAGTTAACACACACATGTTGTTGGTGAGGCTCTGTAACATTAACGTTATTTGTTTTGCGCCGTTCAAATTGCTGGTAGTGACAGCCACTGCCCACTGCAGTCGCCTGGCTCTGTGCTGTAGCACAGAGCAGATCGAGGCTCTCAAAGCCCGCTGGTATCATAGAGCTCAGCTGTCCTGTGTTGTTAACGTGAACGCGTTGCAGCGGCTAGCCAAATGGAATTACAGCAACGCAGCGACTTAATAAATAATGAATGATTTCCTTTCTAACACAGACTCTCCCGGAAGGGAGGGAAGTCTGGCAAGCGAGACTAGACCAGTCTTCCCTCCAAGTTTCACCAAAATCAGGCCAGTGGTGTAGCAGTTATGGCCTTTCAAAGTTTGAAATTTTGACCTCTAATTATAATGTTCCCATCAGACCAATTAGTGTATTTTTTAAAAGCCAGAACACAGGGCCAAAATGCATCATCCCTCTAGATTTTGCCAAAATCGGTTGTGTCTGAGATATCACCTGATACATCTCGTTTGACAGATCCAAAATACAAAGTGAAAATTTGGTACGAGACAGGTCTTAAAGAGCTGTCTTGTGCATTGGTTTTGCTCTGGGAAAATATGGATTGTGTATTTTATGGGGATGAGAACATAATCCCCAAAGACGCATGAAAAAACATGTTCAATGATACGCCGCGTTCCTCTCTCCCTTCTCCTCAGCACTTAAAGTCTGTGCCGACTGTGACCAACATGATTCTATCTGCATATCCACCCCACTGAGTGTGTGTGTGTGTTGTGTGTGTGTGTGCGCTTGTGTGTGTGTGTGTGTGTGTGTGTGTGTGTGCGTGTGTGTGTGTGTGTGTGTGCGCTTGTGTGTGTGTGTGTGTGTGTGCATGTGTGTGTGTGTGCGCGCATCAGGCGACGAAAACCACCATCTACTCTACATCAATCACTCCCAAATAACACCGCCCGTTTACACCACAGATTCCCCTGGGCACGGATAACAGATTAATGCCGTTGGAAAAGTATTGAGACGAGTTGTACAATTTGTTATTTGCACTGGGTCAGCACAGGCCGACACATGCTTTCTTCAAACAGGGAACAGAAAAGTGTGGAGAAAAGTAACTTTGCAATGCAGAAGAAAAGCCACGCCTACCACGGAAGAAAACCTCCACCCATAAAAGACGAAAACCTCCACCCATAACGGAGGAAATGCTACAGCATAACAGAGGAAAACCTACACCTGTCAAAGAATTAACCTACACCAATTTTACACCCATCAAACAAGAAAACCTACACCCATCAAACAGGAAAGCCTACACCCAAAATAGAGGAAAACCTACAGCCATACAAGAAAAACTACAGCCATACAAGAAAAACTGCAGCCATACAAGAAAAACTACAGCCATACAAGAAAAACTACAGCCATACAAGAAAAACTACAGCCATACAAGAAAAACTACAGCCATACAAGAAAAACTACAGCCATACAAGAAAAACTACAGCCATACAAGAAAAACTACAGCCATACAAGAAAAACTACAGCCATACAAGAAAAACTACAGCCATACAAGAAAAACTACAGCCATACAAGAAAAACTACAGCCATACAAGAAAAACTACAGCCATACAAGAAAAACTACACTCATGAAAGAAGAGAAACCAATGGACTTGGCTTGAGCAAAAAGTGTCCATTGTGTCAGACTAGAGCTGCAACGACTAATCGATTAATTGATTAGTCGATCGACGGAAAATTAATCAACAACTATTTTGATAATCGATTAATCGTTTTGAGTACAATTTTAAGAGAAAAGGTCTAAATTCTCTGATTCCAGCTTCTTAAATGTGACTATTTTCTGGTTTCTTTACTCCTGTATGACAGTAAACTGATATTATCTTTGAGTTGTGGACAAAACAAGACATTTGAGGGCGTCATCTTGGGCTTTGGGAAACACTGATCATCATTAGCTACCATTTTCGGACATTTTATAGACCAAACAACTAATAGATTAATCGAGAAAATAATCGACAGATTAATCGATTATGAAAATAAATAATCGTTAGTTGCAGCCCTATGTCAGACAGATGCAATGATTTTCAGAAAAGCAATACATGTTTTCCAATATGTGTTGACTTGTTTTTATACAAATGCCTCGACACTGCTTGCTCAAAAATATTCCAGCTGCCTTGAACCTTCACATGATAAGCAATCTTCTCTTCTCTCACCGCGAGGTAGAGCGGAGAAAGGTCAGCGGTAACAAGGTCAGAGTTTAAACAATTTGAACTTTGACCTCAGCGCAACCATGGCAAATTCGAGCGGCGCCCGATGCCAAGTGTAGCGCTGTCGCATAGCTGGGAGGCAACGCTCTGCCTACAGGAAACAACAGCACAGAGCAGAGCTGTTTTACCACGGATCATCTGTGGGACGCTTTAGCCCTTTGAAAACTGCAACAGCAATCGGTCAGGGTCTATTATTATTGGTCTTTGTAAAGTCCAATGAGTGATATGGCGTCTCATTTTAGCCTCTTTTTTCCCCCCACTGTGAAAATGATTGTCTGGACATTGGAAGCAAAATCTGATCGTATATTTGACAATGCAACCGAGTTTTTGAGGCTATAAACAGTTTGTTGTCTCCCACGCGATGGACTTGTCAAATGAATACATGAATCTGTCAAATGTAAATGTCAAATGTACATTTTACGTCAAATGTAAAATCTCAGGTGACATTACATCTCGGATACCACTGGTCTGACATGGAGGACATTTGTAAAGATGATGTATCCAGCATTTGAGACATTGCACTGATTGGACTAATGGGCTACAATTAGAGGTCAAAATGTTATACCCAAGTTGGTATCTCCTACACCAGGGTCAGATTTGAATCTCCTACACCAGGGTCAGATTTGAATCTCCTACACCAGGGTCAGATTTGAATTTCACACACCAGGGTCAGATTTTAATTACATTTGGAGAAATGATGCATCTTGTTACTGATTGGTCCAATGGGTGCTTGCTTGTGTCATTCACGGGGGACAGCATGCTTGACACGTCCACAGGATCGTGGACCAGTGCTTCTCCCTCTGTCTGTGGCAGGGGAGCTGTCCGAGGTGCTGAGCAAGCCAGAGTGCTGCAGAGGCCGGCCCGTCTCTGTCCAGTGTACCAGGCACTCCTCCGGCTACAGTAACAGCAGTGGGAGGAGTCAGCCTATGGGATCTAATCTATCTTCATTTCTAGTGTGATTCCCTGCACCTGCTTGGCAGCCTATATAACTGTTTGTGCTTTCAGACCTCGCTGCTGATCTTGACTTACAGTACCTTCACGCCACTCCAGCAAACTGCTGGTGATCGCTCTCCACGTTTTGAGACTCCTGCCTCTGTGGGAGGTTCTCCTGGACTGTTCAACTTGCAAACGGATTCTTTAGTTTATTCTGGCGGCCGTCCGACCCAGTTTAGTCTCAGTTTCCTTGCTGTGTTTTGGCAGTTGCTCCTTGTTTATTTTTTTGTGCCTCGCAAAGTAGTACAAGTACAAACACTAAACTTCATTCTGTGTCTGTCATCTCTGCATCTAGGTCCAAATTTGTGATATTTGCAAATATTGGACTGAAGCTGTGCGAAATGTGACATGTATTAATAAGTTATGATGGACTGGTTTAGAACTTCCAAACAAATGTATGTGTGTATGTAGTGTATCTATATCACCAATCTAGATGGTCAATTCCTGACTGTACCTTTTTTAAACCCTGGCCCCTGCTTAATCAGCACCATACTCAGGCTCCTAATATGTACAGTAAGGTGTGTGTGTGTGTGTGTGTGTGTGTGTGTGTGTGTGTGTGTGTGTGTGTGTGTGTGTGTGTGTGTGTGTGTGTGTGTGTGTGTGTGTGTGTGTGTGTGTGTGTGTGTGTGTGTGTGTGACTTGTGTCAGGGCTTCATTGATACCTTACATTGGCTCGCCTGCCTGCCTGACAGGCATCACTCACAGCTGACAGCACAGTGCTCTCTGGAGGAAAGTTCCTGCTGGGATGTCTGGAGTTTGCATCAGTTGTTTTGTTCCTGCAGACCTCGACAAAAAGCTCTTCGCTTTCACCTCATTTTCACACATAAATGGCTTCCAAGTCTCGGGTGCGTTTGACATTTTTTTGTTTAAATAAGGGAGTTTAAAGATCAAGTTCACCCAAAAATGAAAATTCAGTCAGGAAGGGTTTTTTGTTCAGGGAAATAGTTACAGCATTCTCCTAAACAATTGAAGTGAATGGTGACCAACTTTATTTTTTATTATTGCTGCCCCGGTCGCTGCTCCACCCTCTGCCGACCTGGGGAGAGCCGTAGACTAGCACCATGCTTCCTCTGACACATGCGCAGTTGCCAGCCACTTCTTTTCACCCGACAGTGAGGAGTTTCACCGGCAGGACGTAGCACGTGGGAGAATCACGCTATGCCCACCAGTTCCCTTCTCCCCCGAACAGGCGCCCCCAGACCGACCAGAGGAGGCGCTAGTGCAGCGACCAGGACACATACCCTCAATCCGGCTTCCCACCCGCAGACACAGGCAATCGTGCCTGTATGGACGCCCGACCAAGCCGGAGGTAACACAGGGGCGCGAACCTGCGACCCTCATGTTGGTAGGCAGGGAATCTACCGCTACACTACCTGGACAATGGTGACCAACTTTGAAATGTATAAAAAAAGAAGAAGAAAAATAAACTCACTTTAGCTGTGAGCTTAAAGTCCCGTTTTCACTTTCGCTTTCACTTTAAGCTCACAGCTACAGTGAAGATTTCTACTGAAAAAGTTTCACTGTAAAATTACGTCTTTTCAAGTCAACTTGGCATCTCGGGGCTTCTCGAGACTTGGATGGGCCTTTCTCACAGCAGCCATTTTGTGTGTAAAAGGCAGGGTAAAACACAGTTGCAACCAAAACATTAATGAGGTCCCCCATGCAGCACTGGAACACCTAAATGGATTGGAAGTTGGAAATCCTCATTAATGTTTTGGTTGCACCCGTGTTGTTTACCCTACCTTTTAGACACAAAATGGCTGCTGTGAAAAAGGCTCAATGGTTTCCCCTGCAATTTCACACCAGACCCCTGAAAAGTGTTTCAGTCAAGTTTGGAGGCGATCGGAGCAACGATGCCCCTTGCAACTCCGAACATCCCTCCCTCCCTCCCCCCATAATTGTAGGATTCCCTTACACCCAGTCCTTTGCTCATATTTCATATTTCATCACTGCTTTGATTAGGCTTTGCGTGTCATGGCACGCAAAGACTAGATGGTGTGATTGAAGCCGACAACGTACATGATGACACCGTCGACTGTCTCAGTCCATTGTGGAGATCCCTCCTCATGGGTCAGCCTGCCCACCCCTCACTCACCTCCTCATGGGTCAGCCTGCCCACCCCTCACTCACCTCCTCATGGGTCAGCCCGCCCACCCCTCACTCACCTCCTCATGGGTCAGCCCGCCCACCCCTCACTCACCTCCTCATGGGTCAGCCCGCCCACCCCTCACCCACCTCCTCATGGGTCAGCCTGCCCACCCCTCACTCACCTCCTCATGGGTCAGCCCGCCCACCCCTCACTCACCTCCTCATGGGTCAGCCCGCCCACCCCTCACCCACCTCCTCATGGGGCAGCCCGCCCACCCCTCACCCACCTCCTCATGGGGCAGCCCGCCCACCCCTCACCCACCTCCTCATGGGGCAGCCCGCCCACCCCTCACCCACCTCCTCATGGGGCAGCCCGCCCACCCCTCACCCACCTCCTCATGGGTCAGCCCGCCCACCCACCCCTCACTCACCTCCTCATGGGTCAGCCCGCCCACCCCTCACTCACCTCCTCATGGGTCAGCCTGCCCACCCCTCACTCACCTCCTCATGGGTCAGCCCGCCCACCCCTCACTCACCTCCTCATGGGTCAGCCCGCCCACCCACCCCTCACTCACCTCCTCATGGGTCAGCCTGCCCACCCCTCACTCACCTCCTCATGGGTCAGCCCGCCCACCCACCCCTCACTCACCTCCTCATGGGTCAGCCCGCCCACCCCTCACTCACCTCCTCATAGGGCCGGCCCGAGTCAGCCCGCCCACCCACCCCTCACTCACCTCCTCATGGGGCAGCCCGCCCACCCCTCACTCACCTCCTCATGGGGCAGCCCGCCCACCCCTCACTCACCTCCTCATGGGTCAGCCCGCCCACCACTCACTCACCTCCTCATGGGTCAGCCCGCCCACCCCTCACTCACCTCCTCATGGGTCAGCCCGCCCAGCCCTCACTCACCTCCTCATGGGTCAGCCCGCCCACCCCTCACTCACCATTTCTAGTCCACTCCAGTGTCTCGGCTCCTTAGAGAGGATCCATAATACAAAAGCAGAAACTGGGTCAGCCGTGCTTCAGAAACCCTGTGTGTGTGTGTGTGTGTGTGTGTGTGTGTGTGTGTGTGTGTGTGTGTGTGTGTGTGTGTGTGGGTGTGTGGGTGCGTGTGTGTGTGTGTGTGCGTGAGTGTGAGTGCGCGCGCGCGCGCGCGTGTGTGTGCGTGCGTGCGTGCGCTGCGCGCGCGCGCGCGCGTGCGTGTGTGTGCGCGCGCGCGCGTGTAAGAGAGACTGGCCGAAATCAACTATTTATGCTGTGCAGACCACAACCTCAGTCAGGCATATGTTCAAAGGGGAAAGTCACCAGCAGTGATTACAGTGTGTACTCATTATGCATTAAACATGGATCCTTCCTTGGTTTGCACGATGTGTACTAGTTTGTGTACTAATTAACACTGCAGCATGCTTAGAAAGAGTGGAGCTTTCTAGTAATGCATCACACTGGGTGTGCATGCTCAATGTGTCATTTGGGAAAGCAGGTTAATTATTGAGCGGATTCTTTTTCATATTTATTATTATTTTTCATATTTCATATTTTTCAATCATAGCAGATGCATTTGTGGTATGAATTGGAATGAGTGCTGTAGAGGCCGTCTGCTGGCAAGAATTCGGTTTCAGGATAATTATGCTGATTTCCATCCCGTGTGATGTTTTGCACATTTCTGCTTGCAACTTTTTTTTAATTAAACACAATGCATTTTTAGTTTGAGTTTGAAAGTAACTAAGTACTAGAGTACATTTTCTGGTGAGGCACGCTGTTTATTTGAGTAATTTTTCGGGGGGCAATTATTCTTGAAGTGTAAAGTGCCTCTACGGTCTATTTTTACAGGCTTGTGTTTTCTCTCTGGCAGAGTGTTGGCTGGAGTCTGCTGGAGAGAGCACGCGTCACCTTTCAAACTTTGGTGTGTGCAATGTACCCAGGCCATGTGTGTGACACCCAGGACATGTGCCCCCGCAGGCTGGGGGTGTTTTAACAGCCAGACGGACATTATTTCCCAGTCACTTACTGATTGGAGACTGCAACAAGTTAATAATTGGCCGTATAAGAGATTAAAGGCATATTTCATCACTGTGACTATGAGGATTGTGACTTATTGTGATTTATTAACACTACGGTACGTCATCCATGTAGTAGAAACTAGAAATGTGCAATTTTTTAAATTGGAGCCCTATGACCAGATAACACGCGTGTAGATTCGCTCTAAAGGCTCAATGCGAGGAGGCGCTAGTGCAGTGACCAGGACACATACCCCCCAATCTGCCTTCCCACCCTCAGGCACAGCCAATCGTGCCTGTATGGACGCTAGGGGTGGGGGGAAAAATCGATTCACTTAAGTATCGCGATTTTTAATGTCACGATTTTTTGAATCGATTTTTTATTCCAGAATCGATAATCGCAAAAAAAAAAAAAAAAACTGAACAGCAGGCCAGGCGCCGCCTACTGGTTTACTAGTGGTTTTATTACTTTATTAGTTAGTCTGAAGTAATAATTACACTTCAGGGTTAAAGTGGGTGCATCTCATTGTAAAATTGGACTTGGCCCAAATTGGGCTTCAAACAGACAAATTTCACGCGCGTCGGCCCATATCAGCCTGGCCTGCTTGGTATCTAATGCCCGGCCTGAATTATGATCCCAGTCCGCCCCTGTTTTTAACTATATCGCCCAGCCCTACTCATGATATAATATACACATACAGTCTCTAGTGTATGATTCAACTTTTCCCATGTTCTAATCTAGTGTAAAAAAGCAAACAAACTGAAAAAAGAAAAGAAAAACAGAAACAAAAATCGCAATAAATCGTAATATCGAATCGCAATAATCATAGAATCGCAATACTTAAGAATCGCAATATATATCGAATCGGCACCCAAGTATCGTGATAGTATCGAATCGGGAGATAAGTGAATCGCCACAGCCCTAATGGACGCCCGACCAAGCCGGAGGTAACACGTGGATACGAACGTGCGACCCTCATGTTGCTAGGCAGGGAATCTACGGCTACACTGCCCGGACGCCCTCCCAGACTGTTTTGTCTGATTCATGGGATAGGAGTGTTTTGGGAGACCCACGTTTTACCGTCCTTGAAGGCACCACTACAGAAATGGTTGGAACCGTGGTTTGTAGTCTAGGATAGATAGATACAGTACTTTATTTATTTGTTTGTTTGTTTGTTTGTTTATTTATTTATTTATTTATTTATTTATTTATTTATTATTATTATTATTATTATTATTATTATTATTATTATTATTATTATTATTATTATTATTATTTTTAAGGCAGATCTCTACATAACCACCCACCTCTAAATGTGCATGAATTTGCTTATAGCATTAGAAACAGCAGCACTTTGTCCTTCAGTTCTCCCACATGAATCATCACACAATAGTTGAAGGATAAGGGGGATAGGTGTTCAGGTCAGTGCTTACTCTCTGATTGAGTACAAGGAAGCCAATTAATGACAGCAATTTGTTTCAATGGAGCCTTCTGTGAATTGGTGAATCATGAGCACATCTGAGGTCACCCAGGCTGATGATGAACATCATCATGCTATTCACACCTGGAAGGTTTGTGTCACCTTTCAATTCAAAATATCACTTACTCATCAATATATAAATCAATATTACTTTTTTGTATTAATGTGTTACCATAATCACATTACTTTTTCAGTAACTGAGTAAAGTATAGGGCGTTACTCCTCCAATCGCAGTAATCGCACCGGAGGACACGGGGGCTCGAACCTGTGACCCTCGTGTCGGGTATAGGCAGGGAATCTACCGCCGTCCGAAAGATTCAAATTCTTCTGGAAATGTGGGTTTAGCTCGACATATAGGCCTAATTGGTCCAGTGAAAGCAAGTAAGCCTAGGGACAATCATTTTAGGGTGTAATGCAAAAAGTCATGTAAAGAGTAGCATAACTAATTACTTTGATCAGGGTACAGTCATAAGTAAACATTCACTCCTTTTAAGAAAAGTAATGAGTAATGTGTCATTTATTACTTTTTCTCATAACAACCCCAGCGAAAGAAAAACACCCCAGGACACAGCAGGGATAAACACCATTAGAGAGAGGAGATAGTCCATTTACATCAGTGATCTGTGATTCAGATGGTGCAATCTGCTTTTCATACAGCCATTGGCTTCTGTTCTTGACGATGGTTTATAGTTCATAGTTTGGATAAGACAGTGAAAAATGGCGCCGTCAACGCTCGGCCATTTACCTTTTTAGCCACACAGACTCTCAGGTTCCACAGAACCCGGAGCAGCGGCGTGAGGTTAAATAGCTGCACTTGCAAAAATCAATTTATTTCTGCATGTCATTAGCTGGATAACACACAGCAGCGGGTGGGGGGGGGGGGGGGGGGGGGGGTCCAGGCTTAAGGGGTAATCTCAGAGATTGTGCTGTTCTGTCGTTGTAATACAGAGCGGCGACTCCTCTCTGTACTACAGCATGTTTACATGGATGATGGATGCTTTTCACTCGCCCACTGTCCCCGTCATCACCCTCCTCGGGCGTGCCAGGGCAGAAGTGCCTCCTCAGCTCTCTCTCTCTCTCGCTCTCCCTCTCTGTGGTCTGAGTCTCCCTAAAAAGCGATCACTCCGGCCGTCCGCCGTTCCAACGGGGAGCTGCAAAACAGACAGAGGTAGGGTTTCCCTGGGGCTAATCGTGTATTGAGTTCAAGTTAAATGGCCCCAGGGAGCAAAGACATTATGGACTTTAAGGGGTTATTAGGGGCTACATCCCGCCTCTAGATAGACTTTAATGTTAGATCTATAAAAAAAGATATAGTTTTTTCTCCTCCACACTGAATTCCAGGCGGAAGTGTTGTCTTGTGTTAAAACCTCAAGAAAGCATTCCGGTCATGTACTGTATTCTGAAGTTGCAAGCATAACCTTCTTCGACTAGTCTTCCTTTGCTATCGAGAAGTCAAGGTTGTCCAAGTAATTTCTAACTTCGATACATAAAATACAGGGAAATATCAATATGTGATGATACCATTTTCAATGCCACCGCCGGTGAGGTGGTGACATTGTCATATTTTTGACAAGAAGTTCCCAGACGATTGGTAGGCGAATGTCTCCAATAGACCCTTTTCACGGTGGGGCATTTTGTGTTGAAAAGGCAGGGTAAACACAGGTTCAAGCAAAACACTAATGAGGCTTTCCAATTTCCATGATTGGAAGTTGGGAAACCCTCATTGCTGTTTTGCTTGCACCTGTGTTTACCCTGCCTTTTTGACACAAAATGGCCCCCGTGAAAAGGGTCTATCATCTGGGAGCCGAGAATAACACATCATCCTGTTGCCTCCTGACTCTGTAGCATTGTTTTCTGACTGAGGCAACAACCCAGCTGACTGCTACTAGTGAGAGGAGGGGCTGTAGGCAGTGCTGTGTGTGTGTGTGTGTGTGTGTGTGTGTGTGTGTGTGTGTGTGTGTGTGTGTGTGTGTGTGCGGCTAGTGGAGGCGGAGAAATATGTTTGATTTTTCATTAAGAGAAAGCAGTGCTGGTATCGATACTGTTGCAATTGAGTAGGCCTATTGTATCCATTTCATTTTTTTTTGTATCGATATTTATCAAAGTATCAATACTTTTGACAACTCTAGCTTCCACTGCTGGCTGATTTCATCGTCAGGACAATAATGTACACTAGAATAATGCAACGCTTTGATTTATGATGACTATGATCACCACGTAGCGCAGTATGAATTAATCATGTGACTGGCTGCTCCAATGTCAAGGCTGGAATCCTCCAATGTCTCTCTTATCACTGCAGCCGCAGAAAAACGCTGCTACTTAAAAATCATTATGTGAACCGGTGTGTATTGACTGGCTAGTAGACGAGCTCAGACATTGATGTAGAAATAATACATACTTGGCATATTTACTGGATAATGACATACTTGGCGGTCATAAAAAAGGACTTTTTAAAACCAAGACGATGTGATCACCCTCGTCTAAAGTAGAGGCCGACCGATTTTTGAGGCCGATGCCGATACCGATATTAGGGAGTAAAAAGGTTCCGATATCGATATATCGGCCGATATTCTTTGATTAAATATACACATTATATTACACAATTTATTTTGCAACACAAAGATATGACTTGACATGACTTGAGATATGTAATGTAGGCAGGACATTTTACAGCTTATCAATAAACTTTATTGTCCAAATTGACATCAATGCAATGAAACAGTAAACTTCACTGGGAATTTAATAATTATAAATAACTAGAAATACAAAAACACAAATAGAACAAATATATATACCGTATATAACTTGGGTTAAGAAAAAAGATCAAATATACACAACATGTTGTCCATAACTTAAAAAAAAGAAATCTGCAATATCGGCCAACATATCGGCCGATAACGATATATTGGTTATCGGCCAATATCGGTGGGCCGATATATCGGTCGTGCTCTAGTCTAAAGTGCTGATTTTCATTTATAAGTCACTCAGCACATTGCAGATTCGGTAGGACCATGCATAGTTATTCTGAAGTTCCCACTTGACTGTTAGTATAATAATATATATATATTTTGGACCTGTAGAGAATAGATTGCTGGGCTAGCTACTGTAGCGTTCGGCCCGCTTTGCAAGTTTAATAAGATCTGATATTTGAAACCCATCAGCAGCAACATGCAAGAAGCCCTTAATCAACATGAGTAGCATGTATTTAAGATAGAAGGGGCTAAATGGATCCATCTATTGACTGGGCGCCATGACCGTCAATACCATCCCTACATCCTTGGCCCGTGGATGACCATTGATCAAGGCAAGATGAAGGATGAACGGGCGGATTAGAGTGATCTCACAGATTGGTGCTTTGTCAATTTAGCAGCCGTCTTAAAGACACAGCGCTGAGCGAGAGGCCACCTCATCTGAGGCGCCGAGGTCATGGTCCACTAACTCCCCCGTCATAATGAATGGACCACTCTCAGAGTCGGTACTAAAGATGACTGTTAAAGGTTTTTAACATTAGAACTGCACCGGCAGTCATGTGCAATAATTAGAAAATACAATGCTGCTGGTACCTGACTTATCCTAAAAGTGTCTGCATTGTTAACACCAAGCTTATACAGTGTATATATACAGTGTATATATATACAGTGTATATATATATATATATATATATATATATGTGTGTATATGTGTATATATATATATATTTATATATATATATACACTGTATAAGCTTGCATAGCTAGCATATATCGATTCTGGGATAAAAAAAAAAAGTTTGATCGGGAAATTAAATAATCTTAGTTACCTAATACAGTATTCTCCGAATACTTAGGACAATTGAGGACCCCCCACCCCTACCAGAAACCATAGACATAAATATGGACGTAGCTATCCCATTAAATTTCTTCTACCTGGCGGACTTCAAACGTTGGCCGTCACCATGTTGATTTTTCATCAGCAGAGTGGGAGGGAATGGGTGGAGTCCCTCCGCACCTCACGTGAGATGGGAGGTTCCCAGAGCTGCAGCTCCGCCTGCTATTGATCGATGATCGGCAAGCTGCGTGATCACTGGACAGGCGATCTGTCAATCACCCCCTTTTCTATCATCTATTTTACTCCCCAAACGGGCGAGTTATACAAAAAATGACCCCCCCCTACAGTTGTTATGAAAAGGTGAAATTAGCTATATAGATATATAGCTAATTTCCTATATATATTAGCTATATATAGGGTGTTTAGCTATATATAGGGTGTTTCATCCCTAACTGGAAAGATGTTTAATCCTGTTACAAAGACGGGCATTTTAACATGGGGAGATCTGCCTACTGCCCCCGAGCCCAAGTGGCCATTCGAGGAATTACAGCTTCAACAAAGACTTCCCGCACCTTCCTGGGAAAGGGGGTGGGCTTGCCCACTTCCAGAAACATCCCGAACACAACAAAATATACAGGCAGAGGGGCAGTGGGTCAGCATAAGTGATGATTGAAAGGGATTATTTACACATTGTTTACACCGTATGCCGTTAACTCTCTGAGACGTCAAAACTAATATTTTACAGTTTGCATTTGAGTGTGTTTTGATGAAATAACTCTTTAACCTGTCTCAGCTACATTGACCTATATAACTTTGCCTTCGCTGTACACAATATATGAGACGAGATGACCAGAGAGTGTCGGGAGGCTGTCGAGGAGATCGACTGGTCTGTTTCTAAACTGTCAGCAAAGTGTAACTATCCATCAGGGTAGAGCTGACTGTTGGCCACAGGGGAGCGTTACTGGTCAATGTGGGGCTTTGAGTCACATATTGAAGTAAGGTTGCAGATGGCTTTACTAGTCTTTAGGCAGCCATAGGGCCAATAGCAGAGGCTATATGGAGGCACGTCAGGCCCGAGGATGCTGAGGATGTATATATATGTATGTATGTTGTGACCGTTTGGCAGCTCATAGCGTAGGCAGAAATCCAGATCGACATCATTAATTAGACTAGGGGGGAAGATGACCTTTGCTAAGTGTTCATTACTGGAAGCAGCAGCAGGGATGGAGATATCTATCATGTCGTAGCGAGTGAGGTACCATGGTCCAAAACAACGACACGTATATATATATATAGAGTCGTCTAATTTACACCTGAACTGCAACACCTCGTGCTCTTTCCTTCAGCTTTTATTCTCCAAGCAACAAGAAGAGTTCAGTGCCATCACATAACTTGTAATTTCATCCTTTTACATGAACACAGTGTACAGTTGCCAGTTGTCTAGACCAGTGCTTCTCAAATGGGGGTCCGGGGACCCCTAGGGGTTGCAAGGGGGTCCACGAAAAGTTTTCAGGAAAATAAAAATAAAATCGTCTTTTCTTTGTTGAAAAGCTTCATAGTTCAACAAAAAATATTTTATGCTTTAAATCTAAAATGGTTCATGGATTACATTCTAATCTAAGAAACCTATCAATTTAAAAGTGAAGCACGTTACCGTGGAAACAATTAAGCTTAGCCCAAAATCACAAATCAGAATGAGGGGGTCCCCAGTATATTTTCTATCTTGTGAGGGGTCCTTGGCTGAAAAACATTTGAGAACCTCTGGTCTAGACCAGTGGTTCTCAAATGTTTTCACATGAAGGACCCCTAAACTAAACGGCATCCACACAGGCACAATTGGCCGTCTCTGCGGGTGGGAAGCCGGATTAAGGGTGTGTGCCCTGGTCGCTGCACTAGTGCCTCCTCTGGTTGGTCAGGGCACCTGTGCCTGGGGGGATAGCGTGATCCTCCTACTACGCGCTACGTCCTGCCAGCAAATCGCCTCGCTGTCAGGTGAAAAGAACGTCTGGCGACTGCACATGTTTCAGAGGAAGCGTGTGCTAGTCTACAACTGTCTCCAGATCCGCAGAGGGGGTGGAGCAACGGCTGGGACAGCAGGGGGAATAGACCATTTAAGAAGGAAGTAGAGCACAGAGAGTAGAGCAGCTCAGTGGGTCAGGTGGAGGACAAATAAACGATGAACTTGAAAACTGCACCGATCAATAATTCTGATGAAGATCGTAAGATGGAAACGTCAATAAACTGACCAGGAGCATATTTAGTGTGTGGACATTACCTTATTTTTAGGAATAGGCCCTTTTCACACCAACCGTTTTGAGGTGGTAAAACAGGACATAAAGCAGGTGTAATCAATAGGGGCATTGGCATTGGCCCTGGAATGCCTAATTGGAATGGGACCATCATTAGTGGTATTGGTTACACCTGCTTTACTTCCTGCTTTACCGCCTCAAAACGGCTGCTGTGAAAAGGGTCTATTGGCCAAGCACAATTGGAGAGAAAATGGGGGGTGGGGAGGAGGTGTTAAAAAACATGATTTAAAAAAAAGAATACAGAATAGGACAGGAAAGTTGTAAGTATAGAGGGAACTGATGATGAATGGAGTCACATTTTTGGGGAGAACCTTCTTCAGGGTTGCCCAGGAGGACCTTAGTTTGGAGTTACGGTAATATTTTTCCTCTTTTCAACAGCACAATGACCCTGAGCAGACAGCCATCAAGACTGAAATGATGGCTTCAGAACGTGAATGTCAAAGTCCTTTTTAGTCGCTCAGCCCAAACCCTTCGACTTGAATCCCATTGAAAACGTGTGAATTGGGGTTCTGTCGAGATTGTATAGCTTGTACAAAGTACAGACAAGTTTAAATGAGTTTCAATTCAAACGAGAGAACTTCTGTATTTCACTATTTCATTTGAAATAAATTTTGATCAAATTTCCAAAAGCACGATTTCGCTAATTCATTTTTCCCATTGTGGGATATTTTGTCTATTGTTGACCGAAAAGAAAAGAAAAGAATTTAGCCCATTTTGAACTCCAACATCACAAAATGCGGTGGTTGAATACTTCCTGGAGGCACCATATCTTATCATTTGTGTCCAGACAGTCCGTCCAGACAGTGCAGTTAATGCAGTTATTTGAGTCATCGTCTCCATCCTGCTTCCCGCCCATTACCGCCTCCCTCTTAGTCAAGGCGTAACACCAGAGGCTGTGTGGAACATCTCTCCACGTCTCTGCTCATGCTCTCTGACAGCACTACACCACCACAGCCTGACGCTGAGGCGTTCAACAGGCCAGAGAAAATAGTGTTCCACTAACAATAACAGTGTTTCTATTGATTTTCTGTCCGTGTCAGTTGCCGCTTATGAGAAACAGCTGCACCCGCTGAACACGTACAGACACAAAGCTGTACGTGTACACAGCACAGCACACACACACACACACACACACACACACACACACACACACACACACACACACACACACACACACACACACACACACTCTTACACAAATGTGCACACATTTGCACACACACACACTGACGGGCACACAGTTGCACACTCACGCACGCGCGCGCACACACACACAAACACAGGGCCCTATCTTCCCAAAAGCGCTAATTTAGTGTTTGCGCTCGTTTAACGCCGTGCGCAATGCAAATTGGGGGCGGACACAAGCGCATGCCTGTGATAATTGTACTGGGCATAGGCTGCCACAAGCCAAAACAGGCGTTTCAGCGCTAAAATGTGGTGATAGATGGCATTATCCTATCGTCAGCAGCGCGCAATTACTTTGCGCTAAGAGCTTTGAAAAGGACCTCTTACGCGCAAATACCTCACTGCGCCGGGCGTGCACCATAATCTCCATGCAGCGCCTGGACACTGGCGCAAGGCGGACTGCTATCTTCCCTGCCTTAAGGCACACGCAAACAGGTGCGCAAGCGTTAATAGAGGATAGCGCCTGTCGGAAGATAGGGCCCACACTCTCTTACACTGACACCGTGCACACAGCCACACATTTGCACACATGCACTCACGTGCACACACACACACACACACACACACACACACACACACACACACACACACACACACACACACACTCTTACACAATCGTGCACACATTTGCACACACACAGATTACACCGACGTGCACACAGGCACACATTTGCACACTCATGCACGTGCGTGCGCACACACACACACACACACACACACACACACACACACACACACACACACACACCTGAGCGTACAGCTCTCCAGTGTTTGGGTTGTAAAGCTGGTGTTCTACACTTCGTGACCTGCAGTAATAAAACAAATCCTAGCTCAGGGGTTCCCAATGCTGACTGAAGGAGGAAGAGGCCGTGTGAGTCTTAAGCTTTGGCACATGCTCTCTTTAGGTGAAGTTCTTTCAACGCTCCTCTGAGTTTTCTTCCTGGGAATATCAGATAGAAGCTGAAGATGAACTTAATTTGAGGAATCGGGGTGAAGATGGGTTGAAAATGTACACAGTTTCCCCCACGAGAGACAGTAGCAAGGAAAGCAAAATAACTGCCTTTTGATGCAATGTGTTTCAAGGGGGTGATGTAACAATAGATCGCGAGGCAGTTAGAAATCGATACAAATATGTGTGAAGATTCAAATCGGTGAGATGAAAAATGAATCTCAATGCTTTTTTTATGCCTCCGCCGGCGATAGCCAGGCATTATGGATTCAGGTTGTCCGTCCGTCCAATGTTCGTTAACTCGATATCTGAGGAACGCCTGCACCCTCCCCACCTCCTCTCTTTCCTGATCTCTCCTCCCCCACTATTCTAAAGCATGGCACCCATTCTATTCATATTTTTTTCCAGATTTTCTATCCTATTTTTATCCCCCATTAGTGCTAATTTAATTTATTTATCCTGGTTGCGACTCCACCCTCTGCCGATCTGGGGAGAGCCGAAACTGGCTCCATGCTTCCTCCGAGACATGGGCAGTTAGCCAGCCGCTTCTTTTCACCTGACAGAGGAAGCTTCACCGGTAGGACATAGCACGTGGGAGGTTCACGCTATTCCAACCAGTTCCCCTCCCTCTGAACAGGCGCCCTTAACGACCAGAGGAGGAACCACATTAGCAACCAGGATATTGCATGTTTTGGTGAAGGGGGTTCCTATACAGTATGAAGGAAACCCCCTGGGAGGCACGGGGAGAACATGCAAACTCCACACAGAAAGGCCCTTTTTGACGACCCCACCCGGGCGGTGGGCACTCGAGCATGGCACCCATTCTACCCTATAGTATGGCACCCATTCTATTCTATATTTCTATATTTTCTATATTTCTCTATCATATGTTTGATTGTTCAATGTGTTATTATTACTACTGTAATTTGCTACTGTTGTGTCAGCTAGAATTAGCTAGACATATTTTCTGTGAAGCCCTCTGAGACATGCTTGTGAATTAGGGCTATACAAATAAACTTGACTTGACTTGACTTGATGGAATTTCATCAAATTTGCCTCAAACGTCGACTTGGACTCAAGGATGAACTGATTACATTTTGGTGGTCAAAGGTCAAAGTTCAAGGTCACTGTGACCTCATGAACGCCATTCCCAAGTTCGTTAACGCGATATCTCAGGAATGCCTTGACGGAATTTCTTACAATTTGGCCCAAACGTCGACTTGGACGCAAGGATGAACTGATTAGATTTTGGTGATCAAAGGTCAAAGGTCAAGGTCACTGTGACCCCACGGAAGCCATTTTCAAGCTCGGTAACGCCATATCTCAGTAACACCTTGACGAAATTTCTTCACATTTGGCTCAACCGTCAAAGTCTCGACAGACATGGATGTCGACATCCAGGCATATATGGCAGAGGCATATATCCGCTGTGCGGTCGTTCTAGTTTATCATTCGAAAGGAAATGTGCATTCATTGCAAAGTTTGTGTTTTGGAGTTATACCCCAGCTCAGAAAGGTAAAGTGATTCTTTAATTTGATAAAGAAAAGTTAAGAAAAACTAGTATTTTGTGTGTTTTTTTTGGTCTAAGAAATAATTAAAGGAATGAGGAATTCAGTCGTAATTTGTCTGCAAACTCAATTTGTAAAAAGAAACGTATCGTGAAGTCAGTATCGTGAGTCGTATTGAATCGTGAGTTGCGTGTATGGTTACATCCCTAGTTTCAAGTTAACGGGGCATTATATACAGTCATCTATCATTTCAATGTCTTTTGGCGACGACTGGAACTGCAGCACCATGGACAGTTCTGCACCCATCCTTTCCTCTTGAGTTACGGGTGCGTGGAATCGGCACCTGCTGAAGTAATTGTTGACACTGGTATCGATCAACAACCCTATCAACCCCCCGACAGATATATTACAGTCATCCTGTGCTATGGGCCCGTAAAACCTTTACTTATTGCCCCATTAATGTAATAGCCAAAACTATTTATATGATTTTATCCGATCCCGTGTGTGTGTGTGTGTGTGTGTGTGTGTGTGTGTGTGTGTGTGCGTGTGGGTTTTCAAGGCTGCCCTTGTGAGTGAGCATTCAGTTCTCAACAGATTCATCTCTGTCTCACACAGGTGTCGTGCAGTCCAGTCCGCCCGCCTCTGTACCCACTGTGAGAGCCTTCACCTGTGGTACTGCTCGGTTCCTCTGTACCCACTGTGGGAGCCTTCACCTGTGGTACTGCTCAGTTTCACTTCAGATCAGCGCTCACCACACAGGTGTTCCTGCCAGGTAAGCTCTACTTTAGTCTCTCTTCATATCACATTATTAGCCCTGTAAAGCCTGAACAATAATTATCAGAAAATTCCAATTATTTGAAAGGGGAATGTTTATTGGACCTATAAAAAAAAAAAAATCAATGGCAGATTTAATGGAAGATTACCTTATACAGTACTGTACTGTATGCTGGCTATCTAATTATACATACATATTTAACAGTATTTTACTATACAATAAGCTACAAAATATTAAGTAATTACAGATTGCACCAATCAAGTATATTCCTATTTAGGGATGTCAACGGTTAACCGTTATACCGGTTAAACGCTGAGAACCTGTCTGACCGATTAAGCATGTCGGTCAAACGGTTCATTTGCATATTAATTTGCATACAACGTGTTGCCAATCTGCCGATTTTTTCCGTCCTTCGTGGGAAGCAATGTTAACGTAAGTATATTAAAATATGGCACAAGGGTTACTACCGTAGCATTACAGTATATAGGAATTAAAAGCTCATACCACTGCCAATAGAGAAAGGGGTTTCCAAGCGTTTGAGAGAGCAGCACTGCGTATGGAATCCTGTCTCTCTCTCTATCTCTCACTATTCACCCCACGCCCATGCTCTGAATTTTAGACCAAACCGCTCAGGTGTGCTCGACCATTTCAGAATGAATTTATGAATTTTATTTTTAACACCCAGCGAAACAATCAGCTCATTAACCCATGTTCTATCATTTTGTTAACTCCGTGTATGCTGGGGGGCACAGTGGCGCAGTGGTAAGCGCTGTCGCCTCACAGCTAGAAGGTCCTGGGTTCGATTCCCACCTGGGACGCTGTGAGCGCTGAAGGAGTGCGTGCCCGTCCGCATGTCCTCGAGTGCCCACCGCCCGGGTGGGGTCGTCAAAAAGGGCCTTTCTGTGTGGAGTTTGCATGTTCTCCCCGTGCCCCCTGGGGGTTTCCTTCATATAGGAACCCCTCACCAAAAACATGCAACATCCTGGTCGCTGAAGTGGTGCCTCCTCTGGTCGTTAGGTGCGCCTGTTCGGAGGGAGGGGAACTGGTTGGAATAGCGTGATCCTCCCACGTGCTATGTCCTACCGGTGAAACTTCCCCTGTCAGGTAAAAAGAAGCGGCTGGCTAACTGCCCATGTCTCGGAGGAAGCATGGAGCCAGTTTCGGCTCTCCCCAGATCGGCAGAGGGTGGAGCAGCAACCAGGATAAATAAATTAAAATGTGCACTAATGGGCGATAAAAATCGGGTAAAAAAATCGGGCGGGGGGGGGGGGAATATATATATTTAAAAAAAATCTGTGTGTGCTGTGTGGGACTGTGGGCTGAATATAACGTTAACGTGCCAGGCCGTGGAAAACTGCATCTCTCCACCTGAGGTTCCTACTTTCACTTAACGTTCGCTCAGTGTTTAGAGACAGATCGCTCGCCGTGTTTCAAGCAACAAGCGTCTTCCACAAGGACTCTACTGAAGAATATCCACACTTTAAGATGTTGAACGTAAGTCCTCTGTCATGTCTCTGCCTCTTCTCTATGTGTGTGTATCTCTGAGTGAGAGGGAGTCACAGAGAGCTGGCAAGCTGGGATCCCCCACCTTCTGCTCCTCCTATACACACAGAGGCTACGTTCACACAGCCGTCTGACTTGTTGCTCACATCTGATTTTTTTGTGTGGCTGTTCACACAGACTTTTTAAAAGTGGCCCATATCCGACTCCAGTGTGAACAGATCACGGACCTGAAGTGACCGGCATACACAGAAGAACAACTATAACGTCACATGCAGCACACTGCTGTTCTAGGTAAACCCGGAAGAAGACAGCAGTAAACATGGGGGTAGCTGACGATGTTGTTTCATCTGTTGTTTACATTTTAATTTACAAGTTATTGTGCAGTGGAAGCCAGCGAATACAGGAGCAGATGATAGCGAGGAGGAGGAGAAAGAGAGCCAACATTTTAATGATGGCATTTTGTGGAGCAATAGCTGCTACTTCTTGCTAGTACTTATAAGGTCTAACACCTCACTGTCCCTCCACTGATTAGCTCCCTCACAGCTGTCCTCCATGTTTGTAATCACAATCTGCCCGCTTGGTCCTCCCTCCTCCCGCCAGCGCAGAATAGTGATGAATGTCGCTCTGGAATGGCGTAAAAGTCACTTTGAAGCATTAAGTCAGATATGGGCCAGATGTCTGTTCACACCAGAGTCACATTCCAAAACATCAGATTCGCATCTGATGTTTTTCCACATTTGAAAGTAGCCCAGCTCGTCTTTAAAAAGGTCACTTTCAATGTGACTTGTACTGTTCACACAGTCATGAAAAAGACTGACCCGAGTCAATCTCTAATAAAAGATTCGATTCAAGCACTAAGGATGGATGTGTGAACGTAGACAGAGAGGCAGGCTGCCTCTGCTCTGCTCTTCTCTGGATCACAGAAGAGCGAAAATATCACTATTCCAGACATTAGTCTATATGACATAAGACATAATGCATAAGACTAATGTATCCATTTTTTTTAATCGTTTTTTTTTTAAATCCACCTTATTTTTGAATGCCCCACTGTAAAAAATAATTGTGCGTACAAGGTCCGGTTTAACGTGACTTATTGTTGCAGCTTGCCATTTCCTAATGTATTCTACTTGATTTGAAAAGATGGCTGCCTACACTCAGTCCCTTGTACCCTGGCTGAATTGAACATAACTTGGCCAATAAGTATTTAACATATGAAATAAAACAACCCGTAATATCTTAATTTGATGTAGAATGCAGAGGACATGTAACTGTTTAGTTAAACTTGCATTCCAGGAATATTGTGCTCTAAAGATGACGATAGTGGCTCGAGACTGTTTCGTCCTGAAACCCACACGCTTTGCGGTGGTGGTTTTAGCGTAACCTATGTGGGATTCGAGGCGTAACCTATGTGCGTTTTAGCGTAACTTATGTGGGGTTTGGCGTAACCTATGTGGGATTCGAAATAACATCCGAGATATAAAACGTTATGAATATAGCCACGTTATAAACAACAAACTAACGCTGGTGATCCATATGGAAACAGTGTTACTCGAAATGGTTAAAAGTTCTATCAATTTGGTCATTTAGTGGCGTTTTACTGCCATGTAACATAACTAACTAGCGGCTAATATTAGCCACAGCAGGCGATTACCCATGACTGCACTGCGCTCTTAAAGGGATATTTATCGACGAGATTTCTGCCAAGCTGGACCTGATTAGTGATTTGCTCCGTTCGCCCAGATGGGTGTCAAGCTGTCAGCAACAAGGCTGGGAGGATCACACCGGAAGAAGCACCCATCAGCAGATCAGGCAAAAATGGCCGCCAAAAATAATGTTGCAGATTAGATTATGTCCGTCCACAAACTGGATTCTGGTACAACAGCACAGATTGGATGCATACAACCAATAATACACACACACACACACACACACACACACACACACACACGCACATACACACACGCACATACACACAGTACACACCATGCACACAGGCATGCATAGCACACACGCACCTTTCTCTCTCTCTCTCGCATACAAACAGACACAAACCATTTTTGATCATTATCATCATTATGGCCTATTTTCCGGCCGGGTGTTGTCCACGTCGTCAAGCTTCATTCATCGCATCGGGGGGCCGTCCCACCGAGGCGGGACTCGCCGCCTCGCCAGACTCCTAACTGTCCACCACAACACGTGTGGACACAGCAGACAAGACACCTAACTGTCCACCACAACATGTGTGGACACAGCAGACAAGACACCGGTGAGAGAAAACACGCCACCTGTCTGCCTCTCTCACATTGTCTCCCCCCGTATTTACACCTAATGAGAACGCTCCACCTGTCTGCCTCTCTTAGTATTACACCTAATGAGAACACTCCGCCCCGTAGTCCACACAAACGACCATGGTAGTGTCATTCCTTTAGGGCTCAGAGTGGGTGGGAGAGTTTGGCTAGTGTCGCTTCCTGTCACTCTGGGGTTTCTTCATCATGGCCTGATTCTGCCGCGCTGTCAGTTGGGACGCGGCTGAAATGGCCGACGGCACGCGGAAAGTGTCGTGTCACTGTCGTGCCCACGGCTGCTGACAACAGCACGCTCGGCAACAAGCCACAGGCAACGTTTTGAGGCCAAATGTTGCGCCGTCAGCGGAGCCGCTGGGGCTATCGGGGTGTTTGGAATTGGGATTGCCATGAAAAAAAAACTATAGGACTAGGTAATAATTCTGCCTGAAATTTTCAACTGAATTGCCTTAAAGGAACAGCTCGATATAGATGGATAAATAGCACTACAGGTGAGAGGGAAAATATGTATTTTGGATTTTAGGGTGACCTGTCCCTTTAAATATTGCCTTTGCATAGGGCTGGGCGATATGTTAAATTGTAAGTCTCAAAGCCACATGATGAGATGTCACTTTTATTAAAGCGAGACTGTGATCAAAATTAAATGTTTTCCTTCCCTGATAATTGGTGCTTTCACAGAATATTTACACAATGAGATTTTTTTTGGATAAATCAGTGGGCTCACCTGGTAGCACGCTGACATACCACAAAGGCTCGGTCCTTCGCGCGGCCGACACGGGTTCGAATCCGACCCGTGGTCCTTTTGCCGCATGTCATCCCCTCTGTCTCTCCCCACCTTTCCTGTTTGCCTAACTGTCCTATACAATTAAGGCAAAAATGGCCCCCAGAAAAATCTAAAAATTAAAAACAAACAAACAAAAAAAACTTCAGTAATGTGAATCTAATGACTACCGGTAAGTGGGTAAAGGCAAATAATAGAACAGCTAAACAGTCTGTTAATTCATAAAATTACATCACTTTACTGTTATGCAGCCTTTAAACCAATGAAAAGACGACACTTTTGCCATATTACGATATCCAAAATCTAAGACTCTATGTTGTCTCATATCACGATATCGATATAATATCGATACATTACCCAGCCATACCATTGCATCATTAA
>NC_139645.1:13391211-13426211 GCF_964638095.1 Poromitra crassiceps | reverse complement strand
AGAACTGCCACAGTTGGATTTGTCCCTATCCAGCGTCCCCCTGCAGTCTCCTCCAAGCCACACCCCCAAACGCTTCGTTTGCCCAGAGGGGAATTGGGACGTCACTAGCTTCCTCCTGCATACTGCGCAGGTCTCTCTCACACAAGCTACCTGCACCATTTTGTCTATAGCCACAAAATTAACACTTCTAGCTGGAGCGACGCCAACTGTACGTGATCCAGCAACTGCAGAGGTGCATTCGGTAAGTCTAGGCATTTTGAGATGTCCTCTTTAGCGTAGTACCGTTAAGTTAACAATAACTCGCAACCTTGCGTGCTGGTCCACAGACGCTAATCTGATTGGCCGCTGGGAGCCTGGGGCGGGCTCTCCCTCAGCGGCCAATGGGAACTGTTAGTTCTGAATATATTATAGAAACAGGCCATTCTTGGGAAGCGACGAGATGAGGAAGTGAGAACTCCGTCACAACAAACGGGGTTGCTATATTTTCGACAGATTAATCCAGAATCATGTTTTATGGACCAGAGACACACGTTTTTAAGAGGTTACAGCTGCACGAATTGGGACCTTTAAACAAATCAATAATATGAGCATATTTATTTACATATTCTGGAATTTCTAATGAGGGAGAAGGAGGTGAAGTCATTTTTTACTTTTTTCTTTTTTCTTTTTACCATATCAGACACACATTATTAGTCAAAGTAGAGTATTTTATATGCATCTTAAAATATGACTAGTTTAGGGGGTCTTTAATATAATCCAATGAAAAGCTATTGGTTCACTCTACTATTGAGAATGGGAAAGAAAAAATAGTTTTGCTTTTTTTTGCAATCAGTTCATGAACAATTCATATATTAAGATATTATTAGAGAAATGACAGAAACAATTTCAGCAGCACCAACTAATCAGAGGCACAGAGACACCGTTTTATGAGACTTTTGAAACACATTTATACAGAACACAAGATAAGATAAGAAGATAATAGCACTTTATTAATCCCTAGAGGAAATTCAGGTGCTGTGCACATAGTCAATGGACAAGGCCATACAATTATGTTGGCCTAGGTTTTTGATGTAGACATTGGGCTCTATCGTTGCATCGGCGCAGTTTCTAGGCCGAGCGGCAGGCGCAGATCAAAGCAGTGGGCGTGGAAAGGCGCACTTGATATCGTGTGCTGGCGCTAGATGCAGCCCAAAGCATTACAACCACGCCTTTTAGGCGTAAAATTATGCACCGTCATGCTCATTGGATAAGTGCAATAAACGAATCGCACGCTTGCCTTTTTAGCTCCAATTCCAGTGATCCCGCAAAACCAGACGAAAGCCAAACGCTCTGCCCCCCCCCCCCCCTCCCTTCATCCAGCCTGTCTGTCTGCATTATAGGCTATTATTCCATATTATTATGCTTCTCAAACCAATCTAACTGCAGTTTCAATACTGCAAGCATGTAAATACGCTACACTATAGCAAGATCAAAGTGAAAATAATGTACTAAACGCATCAGCTAGAAAAATATAGCCTATTAGATTGGTGAAAGTTTGTCCAGAAAGATATCGTTTTCTCTCCCCTGCTGCAGGTAGAATGATGCACATAAATATACCCTACATTATGTAAAGTCATTGCATAAATGTGTTTTTATTGTAAAACTAAATGTGGAGTAGGGCGAAGTTATTGGAGCGCACATCACAGTATAGCAGATGACAGTAGAAGCTTCCGAAGCGCGTTCCGCTGTCACTTACCTAAATCACGTTAAATCCACACAGGGTATATATAGGCTCAAGAGGACATATATGTTTCACATAGGGTGGTGTTTCATTTCATGTTTTATTTGGTCCAATATTGAAATGTTCGACAATTGCAGGTTGTCTTACCATTACACATTATTTTAGATCTACCTTTTATATCTATTTCGGCTCATTTAGTTGCTATTTAGTAGCGAAATGGAGGACCCAATTGCATGCTGGGAGTGGACATTCACAGGCAGTAAACTTACAACTGCTATTTCCTATGGGAAGCTGGGTGCTGCTATGTGTTGTGTCTGTTTGAGCGAGGGAGTCAGAGAGAGAGAGAGAAGGGTGACTCAGAGGCAGAAGAGCACTGGCGCACTGAATAGGCCTGGTTTCAGAGAGAGACAGAGAAGGGTGACAGGGGAGAGGCACAAGTGCACTGGCGCAGTGAATAGGCCTGGTTTTCAAAGGCGCAAAGCGCTAAATTTAAGGCAGGTGCCAAGATATCAGTACGCCGAGATTTAAGGCCGACACGCCCACTTTGGCGCATTCAGGGACTCCGCCACGCCCATTCGGCCTAAAGCGCATTTGGCAGCCTAAAGCCTATTGATATTTTCCCGAAACAGGCGCAAGGCACGTTTTTTTGCGTTTAAGGCCCGTTTTAGCGCCGAAGGCCTGTGGGAGAATAGGGACCATTGTCTAGAGGAGGTCATTCGCAAGCCCAAACCTTTGGTTCTAAAAAAAATGGGGCGAACGCGCAAATATCAAAGATTGCAGTTCCTCGAATGGCCACATGAGGCTGGCTGCAAAAGGGAGTCATTCCCCAATGACCCCATGTTAAAATGCCTCTGACTTTACAGCAGAAATAAACATGTTTACAGTGTGGTGAAAAAACAGAACAAAAATGCTGTTTGGTCTCCATAGCTAATTTCACCGTTCTTAAAGGAACACTCCGCCCATTTTCAACCAGCTTTGTATCATTAGAACATCAGTAGTATATCAGAAAACTGTAAACGGTTTTGAAGTCTGTCATTTAATTTGACAGTTATTGAGTGTTAAAGTGTTAAAGTGTCTAACTCAAATTAATAACTCATTAACTCAAATCAACTCTCAATAACTGTCAAACTAGATGAATGATGAATAGTTTGACAGTTATTGAGAGTTGATTTGAGTTAATGAGTTATTAATTTGAGTTAGTGTGGACCAGTGATGTCACTGGTCCACACTTTAACACTCAATAACTGTCAAATTAAATGACAGACATCAAAACCGTTTACAGTTTTGTTTTCTGATATACTACTGATGTTCTAATGATACGAAGCTGGTTGAAAATGGGCGGAGTGTTCCTTTAACAACTGTACGTGGGTGTTGTTGTTGTTGTTGTTATTGTTTTAATAGAACTCACCTGTTTATACAGTCTCTGGCTGCCAAAGGAAGTCTGACTAGAAGTGAATGGGGAAAATGACCCGACTTCTCACTTGATTTATGACCTGAGTAAACTCTTTCCTAATGACTTGATGGCTGCACTCGCTATTTTCAGGTCTTCTTCAACACAGCAGCATGATGTTCATTTAGTAAATGATGGTCCCATTTAGAGTCAAATAGACAATAAAGCGGACTATGTTTTGGGGCGTGATTGACAGGTCGCCTGTCCAGTGATCGTGCAGCTCGCCGATCACGGACCAATAGCAGGCGGTTGCTGTGGCTGTTCTCGTCCAAATGGTCACATCTGGCTCCATGAAAACCAAGATGGCGCCGGGCACAATGCAAAACTCGAGGCTTCAAATCGGGAATCCAAAAACACCAAATTTCACGTTGTTCTTTTAATTAATGTTCACTGGCGCTTTCATAATATGTGTGAAACATGGCTGTTCTTATTATCCTGCAAATAACCTTCAGCGGTGACCAAACAGCACAGCAGCAGCATATCATCCAGCATGCTGTTAGTTATCAGACGGCTCTGGATATGGAAAATCCACAGCAGGCGGGGGAGACGCAGCTTCGCATCACATCTGTACATGAAGCAAAATCGTTTTGCTGAAATTTATTTTGTTACTTTCAAACTTATTTCACTTTATACACAGGAAATAGCTATAGGCCTCAAATTGCACTGATAGGCTATCTCCTGCAGCGGCGATTCAATCTCCTAGTGGTCGTTATCTCTTCACTTGTGTCGGGGCAGCTATCTATATCAGCTGTTAGAGGCTGTCCGACTTCTATCACTGCAGCTCTGTTACAAAGCGGGTCCACTTCTGTGAGAGTCTGAACGCAGAAAGCTTTGAAATCAACGTCAACAGAAGCGAAGAGAAGAAGGCCCACATGAGAGAGCAGGCGGAGATGAAGCAGCACATGAAATGGGAAACGACCTCAAACGCGTAGCGAGAAAAACAAAATCGGCTAATATGGAGTTACACATTGTCAGATATCATTTTAACTGAGAAACTTAATATATTTATTATGTTGTTTGGACGATATAGCGACTTGTTTATTGAGGCATTCATAAGGAAAAGAGTTGCCTATGGCTTTGCCCTTCCCCGCTGTCATATACTGTATGTTAACATTGCGTAACGAAATTAATTTTGTGTCTGTTAATAATTCCTCATAGGCAAATATGTAACTCATATTAAGCTTACCGTACATATGGTGGAAGTCCTGCCTGTGTGAGGTGGATATATTGCATTTTGTGCAAAACGTTTGTTAGTTTGTTAGATAAAACATCCACATTTCTCAAAATCCTCCTTAATTATTATTATTATTATTAATTTTTGCCCAGTCAAAGGAAAAGATCCTTAATCTGACATCAAACAAACATCAAATGGAGCGGAGCAGACAACAGACACTCACTCCAAACACATTTAACACTTACACTTCTTTCTTTCTTTCTTTCTTTCTTTCTTTCTTTCTTTCTTTCTTTCTTTCTTTCTTTCTTTCTTTCTTTCTTTCTTTCTTTCTTTCTTTCTTTCTTTCTTTCTTTCTTTCATTTTAAACTCACCCCCTAGCTCCTCTCAAGGCAAACCTCTGCTCTCACACACACACACACACACACACACACACACACACACACACACACACACACACACACACACACACACACACACACACACACACACACACACACACACACACACACACACACACACACACACACACACACACACACACAGTGTCACACACACACACACACACACACACACACACACACACACACACACACTGTTCTTCTCTTCATATTGCATTGTCGCTCTAGTGCAGTGGAGTATGGTGCCTGGAGAAGTGGGTAGAGGATTTATGCCCCCAAACGTCTTTTTTAAGGCGGCCCATCCAGTAAAGGATAAATGCCCTGTGTTATAAACAGTGATATATATGTAAGACTATCCTGTCATTTAATTCACCCAAAAATGGGCCAGTAGTATTTGCACATTGTCACTTAACTCATTCTCTGCCAGGGTCATTTCGGTCTGTGTGCTCCCAGTGCCAGGATTTTGAGCATATTTCCTGATCTTCCAGGACCCACAGAATATTCTGTGCTAGGAATAAAATTACACAACATATCTCACAATAAAGCAGAGACTCTCTTCTTACCCCTTGTAAAAAACTGAAACTCTCCCATGTTTCCTTGTTTAGTTACAAGCAGTGGAAGTTAGCTTGTTTTCACTAAAAATGCCCTCCTTTGGACAGAAATATGAGAAAAATAGGTTTTTAGTGAAGGACACCGTTTCAAGCAGAACTCTCTTTTGAGCCTTTTATTTTTTGCCTCAGTGACACATCAGACATATACAGTATTTGTTTTCCCAAATAAATAAATAAAAAATAAAAAATAAGAGAATGTATTTTACAGTTGCCATGTGGATTTTTAGCTTAGCTTGATAAAAGCATAAACAAATGGAACGAACCCTTATGTGGTCACACTCACACACTCTCTCTCTCTCTCTCACACACACACACACACACACACACACACACACACACACACACACACAGGAATAACGAGTGCTGTAACGTTACCTGCTGTCACGTTACCTCTCATAACTAACGTTAGCACAGAAGATCACACAATAGCTACGTTAGTGCTGTAAACTTTGAAATGTTTATGTGACACTTGTTTCGCCTTGGTTGCTGGGGACGGGTGTGTGACGCGGTTTGACGCGTTTGACGTATCCATGTGATTCCCCCTCCCTTGAGTGTGAAGGGAGCTCTCCCTGGAGAGCTGGCAAGAGGAAACGTGAAGCGAGTCATGCCGGCGGCATAAGTTATAAACAATGCGTGACAATTATACTCAAATGTTGTGTGTGTGATCATTTCATCTCAAACGCGATACAAAAAATAGGCTACTTTTTACCATCGTCATCGCTCTCTCCAAGTGGCACTCATTTCTCCTCCTCCGATTCATCTGTGTCAGACCAGAACGCTGTGAAGGGGAGCCTTCGTCGCCATGGCGCTCCGTCGTGGAGCAATAACAAAAACGCTGGCGTCTTCCTCGCCATCGTCGCCAGCCGAGAACTCTGGATCGGACTCTGTTTCGACCACAGGCTCCACCCATAAATACTAAACTAGCGGGTTCCTTTTATCAGTTTGACCTGAAACAATGTCACAGGCTGGGAAAGTGTCTGATGTAATGTAAACAGCCAAAACATGAAAGTACGTCCGAGTACGTCTTTGGCACAGAACGCCATTGTTAAAAGTACGTCCGGGTACGTCTTTGGCAGAGAATGAGTTAACTTGCTTGACTTCAGGGAGTAAGGATCATTACCTAACCTGTAGAGGTGTTGGTCATTTCACCACATGGCTCTGACAGGATTAGAGAAGCATGGCAGGGGGAACTTGGTATTGATTTATCTGACATTATATGTGATACAGCTCAGTTAATAGTTTAAAGTCGCTCACCGTCTGCACTATTCTAAGCATAAATTGCACAGGATTTACCCTTCCATCTCACCACTGTGTGACAGGTGTCAGAGGGCACTCTGTCTCATGCTTTCTGGTTCTGCCCTTCACTGACAGGATTCTGGGCCAAAATATTTCACTGGTACTCTAAGGCCTACAAAATAACCCTTCAGCCGGAGGCAGAACTCGCCATCTTTGGCTGCTTGGAGTCCTCTCTGAACTTCTCTACAGCTGTGCAACAGTCTCTGACACTGGGGATAATTGTTGCCGAAAAAAACTCATTCTGAAGGAATAGAATTCCCCCTCTTCACCTTCTTTTCAATTGTGGTTGATGGACATGATCTCTGTTATACGGATGGAGAGGCTCAGGTTCCTGAGAACCAACTCACTTCAAAAAAAAATCGAACAATCTGGGAGCCGTTTCTAGCCTACCTCGATGAGGTTAGGGGCAACGGGTGACTCGCTTGGATGGTTTCCGCTCTATTCAATTTTTTTAAAGAATATATTGAAAAGAAAAAGAAAGAAAATACACACATGGCTCTGACATAACTCACAAGGATGCCAGTTAGGAGATGGGTTTATTTACAACAAAAAAAACAAAGTCTACAGAGCCCTGGTTCAGCCCCCCCCCTCCTCTCTGCTGTCTCTGGGGACTGACCCAGAATCACACCATTTAGACCTCTATATACAGTACCTCTCACAGGTCAAGTCCTAGAATAGATCAGCTTACTGCAGATAGTGCCCCCTAGGTCTTGAGGGAGGTATTACAACAACTTCTAAATTCTCTCCACAGACGCCTTAAAGTCCGTGGACTTTCTGTTTCTAATGTCATGCTGACTGTGCTGAACCTTGATGCTCTCTCTTGTGTGAACCAGCAAACCTGTATTGAGACAAAATTGACAGTAAGAAGATAATGAAATTGTTGGCAAATTCCCCTTGAGCGTTGAGCATGTGTGTTTTGCTGATACTACTGTAGCATTGCATCTTGGCTGAAAAGGAGTTGCTGGCGAGAGAGAGAGAGAGCTTTTTCAAAGGGAACCAACAGGAGGGAGGGCTATGGGATCCCATGGGATCAATTAAATCAAGTAAATTAAATAAATATAAATAAATAAAATCACAATCACAGATTTTTTTTTAATTGTATATATTTGTTTTACATTGTTTCAGCTCCTCGAGCCCATCCACCCACATCCACCTCCGTGTGCTTCGCTGAAAATTAATCAGAGAAAAAACAGTGACGTTCAAACCTGTCAAAGACAATAATATCAATGTTGTGTAAGGAAAAAGAATAAGTGCAACGAAGAACATCAAGGCGAGGCAAGTTTTTTGTATATAGCACATTTCATAGAGAGGCCATTCAAAGTGCTTTACACACAATAGATCAAAGAAAAAAGCATAGACAAAAACAAGATTACAAAGGGAAAAAGATACAGTTCATGTAAAAGAACAAGCAAAATGTGTTAAATTAAAAGAATTTAAATCGAGTAAAAGAGATATTTGTTTGCCGGCCTCACCCGACAAAAATATGCATAGCGCGCTACGACTTTTACGGAGAGCGAACCGAACTCCCTCAATTGTTCTTAGCGTCGAGTCTCTCTTCCCGGTGTGACACTGTCAACCGGCACAAAATGAAGTGTGCATTACCTCGACAAAGATAATCACGACTCAAACGACCAATCAATTTGCATGTAGATGAGCTCGTGAAGGATTCTTAAGGAGCGTAGATAGATAGATTCTTTCCGGTGCTCTTATCCCGCTCCACAGGCAGGCTCCGCGGCTCCCGACTTGTCAAATCTTCCCCCTCAGAACAAGGCGATATAATTGGCTATAAGCAACTAACAATTAAAAACTTCAATCACGTCTCAATGGAGGTTAATAAAGAGTCTCAGTATTGAGTAGTCACTCTCCTACTGGTGACAATCAGCGGGAATAAAAAGCCGCCTCAGCGCGCGTCGCCCCGCTCTTTATCTAATGCCGCTCTGCCGCAGAAATCAATTATCCACCCTACATGGTAAATTGTATAGGGCGGCGTTGCCTCTCCATTTAAGAGCAGGAGTGAATGGGTTTGCCTGGGGAAGGAGGGGGGTGGGGGGAGAGGAGTGGAGTGGAGTGAATAGAGAGGCAAAGTGACCGCCTACTTCCTGCTTCAGCACTGTACCAGAGATGTTCATCCGCCGTTTATTTTCCCATAGACATTTCGTAAAATGCTTATAAAAATAGTTTTACTTCAACAAGCCAAACGCTTCAGCTATATTTAGAATCGGGAGAGACCATAGAACATTTCACTCGGACCAAAACCTAAAAAAAACGACATAGAAAAAAAAAAAATCTTTAAATCCGCAATTCTTTTACGTTTTGGTACGAGTGAAATATGATGTGGTCTCTCCTGTTTCTAAATATATCTGAACCGTTCGGTTTGAACAAGTACAACTATTTTTATAAGCATTTTACGAAATGTCCATGCGAACGATAAATGGCGGATGAAAATCTCTGGTACAGTGCTGAAGCAGGAAGTAGGCGGTCACTTTGCCTCTCTATGGGTTTGCCTGGGGAAGGAGCGGGGTGGGTGGAGGGGGAGAGGAGAGGAGGGTATTGCGTGTCTTTATTCAAGACATGCTCGTAAACAACTTTATTAGATTCTCCTGCAGCACCCGGGGGCCGTAGACAAAATGCCCCTTGACTCTATTGTGTGACACTGCTCCCCCCCAACACGCGTGCATGCCCGCGTGCACGCACTCGCTAGCTTGAAAGCGTGAAGCTAATTCCCCAATGTTAACTATGGGACAGACGCCTGGTCGGCTCATGTTAACCGCATCGGACAGGCTTTGTTGTTCAATATTCAGAGCGCGGGGGGCAGCTGAAAGGTTTCCCTCCCCAGCAGGCAGAGAGGAGGAGGAGGGGCTTCAGAGCGCGGGGGACAGCTGAAAGGTTTCCCTCCCCAGCAGGCAGAGAGGAGGAGGAGCAGAGCGCGGGGGGCAGCTGAAAGGTTTCCCTCCCCAGCAGGCAGAGAGGAGGAGGAGGGGCTGCCTGCACTAATTCACTTAGTGGCTTTCCCTGTTTCTGTCCTTCCTGGCTGTTCCGTGTGATATATATACAGCAATTTTGGAAAATAATTGCTCCCTACATTTCCTATTCAATATTTGAAAAACCACAGACGATTCTATCCTGAAAAACCAAATTATTTTGCAAGTTAACATCTTAAGACGACTCCTAACTTTAGTAGGCTATTTATTAATCATTTAGGCTAGTATTTTTATTCATTAGATTAATAAATAATGGACTAATGCCAGCCATCATTTTGTGAGAGTACTGTGTCAATGTTTTCAAATGGTGGATCTCTCCTTCATGATGTATGGAATTATTTGCAGGTTGTCCTACATGTTTTGTTTCTGAGCGCTCCCTCCCGGGACGCCATTTTATCTCCCTCAGTCACTTTTCTCCTTCCTCATTCGCTGTCCTAGCCTGACACTGCCAGATGGTTTGTTACACAGAACCGTCTGGGTCATTGGAAACCGGGCGCTGTTCAAAAAACACCTCGCAGGCGATTGGATGAACCGTCCGTCTATCGCCGTCGATGACAGACTCGCTTCTCGTTGTCGTCGCACCTAAATCTAGCCGGTAGCTGCCTCTGGATGCTGATTGGTCCAGCCCCACTGCTGGGACGGAGTTAAACCAATAGCGTTTCCCGGTGCACCTATCCGCTTTTGTGGGTCCTGCATGCTGTTTGCTTCACCCCCCTCCTGGCTGTTGAACCTGAGCAGCTTGGCCACCTGTGATCTTATCGCCTGTCAACCTGCTTTGACCCCCCCCCCCCCCACCCCCCGCCATGCCTCCCTCCACCCATCACCTCTGCCACTCAACACATCTCTACCACAGATGTGATGTAAATCACAGGACTGTCATTTACAATCATGTCCTAGAACAGCGGTTCTCAACGTGACCACTAGTCTGCACCAGAGGTGCTTGGGGGGTTCCAAGGGCTCCCAAGCAAATCATTGAATCGTTAAATTTGACCATTATTTAATTTACAAGAAGTTAAAGGAACAGCTCACCCTAAAATCCAAAATACATACAGTATATTCCCTCTCACCTGTAGTGCTATTTATCCATCTATATCGTTTTGTGTTAGTTGCCTGAGTTTTGGCGATATTGGCCGCAGAGTTTCTGCCTTCTCTCCAATACAGTGGAACTGGATGGCGCTCGGCTTGTGGTGCTCAAAGTGTCAAAGAAATACATTTGATAAACTCAACAGCAGTGTCTCTTTCCAGAAATCATGACCCCGTTACTCAAGATAATCCACAGACCTTGTTATGAGCAGTTTCATGGAGGAACTATTTTCGTTTGACCGAACTACACCCGCTAGCTGCTAGCTAGTTGCTACATGAGACTGCAAAAGAAAATAGTTCCTAAAATATGTATTTTGGATTTTAGGGTGAGCTGTTCCTTTAACACAATTACAGTAGAGAATCTAGAAGCATGACTGTGCTGATCATAGGTTCACTGTTATCTCTATACCTACAATACAGACAGCCATGCAACTTCAGCATCATTCATAAACACATTCACAGGCTCTCAGTGGTAAACAGTGTGGAGGGTTTTTTTCTTTTTTGCACACTCCTCCCTCTCACTTGATGTGGCCCGAGCGCGAGAGCAGAAATATTAAATATTTCCTGTTTCTGTTCAAAACACGTGATTTCATTTCTGAGCCCCGGCGACCGGTGGGTGCCTCGACCCGCCTGGTCCACAGGTTTACATGGAGATCAGGTGTGCTGTGCACTTCCTTTTTTTAAATAAAGCATTTTCGATTTTTTTTCCTCCCTAAATTGTACTTGGCCAATTCCGCCTGCTGTCCCGGTCGTCACCACCGCTTCTGGCGAGTGCTGTAGAGACTAGCACGTGCATCCTCTGTGCAGTCGCCAGCCACTTCTTCTCACCTGACAGTGAGGAGTTTCCCCGGCAGGACGTAGTAGCGTGTGGCGGATCACGCTATCCCCTCCAGTTCTCCTCCCTCGAACAGGTGGCCCCCGAGCGACCAGAGGAGGCACTAGTGCAGCGACCAGGACTCGTACCCCACCGGCTTCCCACCCGCAGACACGTCCAATTGTGTCTGTAGGAACGTCCGACCATGCCGGAAGTACCCCTGCACACTACCCCGGGTGTGCATTTCCTCTGCTCTCAACCACCGCGGCAGATCACAAGAGACTGGAGGGCGTGGAACACTGCGTCAGCACGCCGAGACAATAGCAGGAATTAGCCGACGATAATTTGATTTGATATAATCTATTAATCACGCTGCGCCCTGCTGCTGATGTAAATCCCCCTTGTAGCTGTTTCTGTTCCAATCCAGAGGATGAAAGGATTAGGCTCCACTTTAATGATTCATCAACTCACTTTATCTTCACTTCTCTCTGTGAGATTCTAACCAGGCCTTCAATGAAGCAACAGCATTCACAAGGCTGCATGCTCAGGTCAACTTTCTCCTTTATTTAGCAATCATTGTAGGTGGAGATGAGGTTTGTAATATTTCAAATATAACCTATATACAGTATAGGCTATATAACAAAATGAGAAATGTAATTGACTTTTTCAGGAGCGCCCTGTTCACATTCACACACACATTCATACCTGGAAGCTGACCAGTACAACCACATCTGCTGATCTGCTGGTCACTGGTCAGCTCCACTGGAGCTGGACTCATGACTGACTGACTGACTGATTGATTTGGACTTAGTTGCTATATTTGAAAGAATTCTGCTTGTGTTTGCAGGCTTCAAAATTCAAGTATAACCAAAGGTTGGAGTAGCATTGATTTAGGATTGAGAAACTCAAGTGTTTTCGCTTCAAACTACAATTCCAAAAAATACATTTTCCAGCAGAATATTTATTGAAGCAATCAAATGCTCGGAGAGGATCTTTCTGCAAAAATGTAGGGGGGAATTAGGAGTGAACAGCCCATCATCTTCTACATATTGGGCACAAATAAGGCCCAAAGGAGAGACATTGCCACATTACTTATGAAGAACCCTCCTACAAACCATTTACTCACTTATTTTGTGTGATGGGTTTTGCCTCGATCGTCATCGCTGTGGTTCTGCTACAGTGAAACTACCGGTAAAACACATTTTGCCGCAGGTGAAATACATCAGTCCCGCTCATAATTACCTCTATTTCTGAGCAGATGTTCTCTGTATTTCAGGTAATAAGTCTAGCTCATTATCCCTTTTAACAGATTACATCTTTTCTCCGTATGCAGCAAAAAAAAACACGTGGGTGAATCAGTGTTGGGCAGTAACACGTGTTGAAGTGTTGGCCAGTAATGCGTTACGGTAATCTGATTACTTTTTCAGTAACTAAGTAATGTAAGGCGTTACAATTTCCAAAACATTTTTTTTTTTTTTTTTTTTTTTTTTACCTTTACCTTTATTTATTCAGGGGAGTCTCACTGAGAGCAATAGACCAGAACAGCACATCTGGGTAATTTGCAAAACTTGAAGGCCGCGCCCCTTTTTAGGGGATAACACAAGCCACTCGCGTTGACTTCAATGTAAAATAGCAGTACCCAAAACATCTATAGAAAAATAACAGAATTCATTTCCTTTATAAATGACCCAAAGACACCATGACATGACAATATATTTCAACTCGGCCGGCCATAGAATGCGCAAGATACATCGACACGAGGTACTTGCCTTATATGAACGCTGTATCCAGTTTCCACCAGGTTACATGCATCGTCCACATTGACGGTGTCACGCCTACCCTATCGCAGACCAGTTTTTTGTTTTTTTTTATTGTTAGTGAAACTATAACAACACAGCAACTCTTCGGCATATCTCTATCAAATTAAACCGTTTTAAATAGTTTGTTTGAAGTGGTTTCGGCTTCTTGTACCGTCGTTTACTATGGTGGGTTTCCCCTAAAGAGGGGCGCGGCCTTGGAGCTGGGCGCTTGAAGACGCGACGCAGTTCTGGTCTATGCTCTCTTTTTCAGGAGTGCCCTGTTCACATTCACGCACACATTCACGCCTGGAAGCTGACCGGTACAACCACAGTCTGATCTGTTGGCCACTGAGCAGCTCCACTGGAGCGGTTGGGGTTAAGGGCCTTGCTCAAGGGCACCTCAGTGGTGGTAATGAGGGAGGGGCAAGCGCTGCCTTTTTCACTTTCCCCGCCCAGATTTATCCTGCCGGTCCCGGGGATTGAACCGACGACCTTCTGGTCACAAGCTCGCTTCTCTAACCATTGGACCACCACTGCCCCAAAATAATAATAATAATGTAATCAGATTACAGTTAGTAATTGGAGTGAATGAGATGTCGCAACTCTTCTATTCTACGGCTCTGAGCAAGACAAAGGAGAAAGAAAACAGAGGTGGGAGCGCACACACAGTTTTACGGCCTTCCATTGGTTGATTCTGCTCCCAATCAAATTTTGATTGGCAGCAGAATCAACCAATGGAAGGCCGTAAAACTACTTCCAACGGTTCAAGCTCAGTTTAGTCTCACTGGTAAGGTTTCTGTCTGCATTTAAACCATTACGAGCGATGCAATCGTTCAGAACAGGCACATTTTGAACAGGCATTATCAGTGAGTGAGTGAGCAAGCGAGTGAGTGTGAGAGAGAGAGTGAGTGAGTGAGTGAGTCTATCTGTCTGTATGTGTGTGTGTGTGTGTGTGTGTGTGTGTGTGTGTGTGTGTGTGTGTGTGTGGGGTGTGTGTGTGTCCTTCACATATCTTGAGATTCACACTGGGCGGGTGTGTTGCTGGGGACCCAAGGACGTGCAGTGTGGGATTCGGCGCAATTTGGGCACTTTTCTTAAATGTGAATATTTTCTGGCTTCTCTCTTCTATAACAGTAAACTGAATATATCTTTGGGTTGTGGACAAAACAAGACACTTGAGGACACATTGATCGACATTTCTTCACCATTTTCAGACATTTTATAGCCCAAACAACTACGGTAATCGATTGATCGAGGAAATAATCGACAGATTAATTGATCATTAAAATAATCGTTAGTTGCAGCCCTACACACCATACCGATCACGTCATCTCACATTGGGTTTCGCACCGTTACCAAGCTTCTTTCTCTCCTTTACTTTATTTCCTCCTCATCCTGGCGCTCTCCCGCGGACACCTTTGTCCTCTCGCCTCTGACGTTCATCTCCGCTCAAGATAAGGACCCAGCGAGACGCGGCAGCCCCGTGAAACCCTGCGTCGTTTATCATACCCCGATAGAGTCGTTTGTTTTGAAGCGTCAGATAGTGTATGACAGCTCTCAACTGTAAGGTCACACCCTAATGAAATATTATAGCAGAAGAAAAGCTTCAAGTGAAAATGAAGATGTCACTGTTCTCTTATCTGTTTGCTGTATGACTCAGATAATATGCATTACACTCTATCAGGGGACTTGTGTACAGCAGCATCTAACCGTATCAAAACAAAGTATTTATTTTAAGGTTGGTGAATATATACATAGTAACAGCCAGTCACAATTTGTACTGCTGATAGATTAATCTATGGATCATTGATATATTTATCTGCCAACCCCAAACAACTGTATGAAACGACACAGCTTTAACGAGCTGGTTCGGATCCAAATGGCATCTGGGCTAATTATTGCGGTCAACTTCGGGCCTGTAAGTTTCACTCTCCTATGTGTTATACCAAACTCAGTACAAAAAACTGTCGGTTTTACTGTTTACTTGAAGCTCAGACCAGATCTGTGTCATTGATATACTTGTTTGTTCACAAAATTCACGTGCATTCACGTTCATTGTTTTGACTTGCTGTGTGCGCCCAATTCCGGTTGCGTGACGTCAGGGTGTCCCCAAGAATGCGGAAGTGCCAAAAACTGCAGCTCCTTGAATGGCCACTTGAGTCGTTCCCCATTCACTCCCATATTAAAATGCCCGACTTTACAGCATCAATAAACATGTTTACAGCCTGGCTTAAAAAAAACAATTTTGGTCTCTATAGATAATTCCACCTCTCATGACAACTGCACAGGGGGTGACTTTATATAATACATGTAGATGATAAAAAAGATTGTTTTGGGGCGTGATTGACAGTTTGCCTGTCCAGTGATCACACAGCTCAGTGATCACGGACCAATAGCAAGCGACGCTCCGGCTCTGGGAAACCCCCTCTCGTCCAAATATGGCAACAAATTATGTCACCTCTGGCTCCAAAAAACCAAGATGGAAGCAGCCAAAATGCCAAACCCTAGGCTTCTCACATTTATTTGCTCCCAGATTGCATTAATGATTCCAATAAACTAAGGGATTCCAATAAAATAAGGTCTCTCTCTTTCCTCTAGAGGTGGTGATGGTAAAGGCCAGTGCCCGGTTGCATAAACCTTCGTCCCGTCGCAATATATTTCCCTAAGCTGAGGGCTTCACTTAAAGCCTCTTAGGCTTTCTCCTTGCCTACGTGTTTAGACTGAGGGTTTGATGGCAGTTACGTTTCACTCTTCGACTGCTTGTGCTCAACACAACACACAAACACATGATTGTCTCCCACCACCGACTGGAAAGTCCCACACGCACAAAAAACTCCAACAATGAACACTTGCTGGACAGCTGGCAACGCATGGTTCCTCCTGGTTTGGTGCTCGAAGTCCGGTTGAAGTTTTGAAGCTATTTTGAGGATGGACTGACGGTCAAATCTATACTCCTTCAAAAGTTGCGCATCATTCCTCCATGTCCAGTGGGTTTTGCCCGTCTCGAAAAATGCTTCACGGTATCTCCTCCTCTTGAATTACCATAAATTCAGCCATGTTCAACAAATAATTTCACACAAATTGTCACATTTAAGTGACGGTTATATATCCCTTAAGATTTCCTGAGGAAAATGGCATAAGGGAATACTTAAGTAGATAAGGGCAAACACTCAGAGAGATCTAAGCGTTTTCTCTTACAATATCCTAAGGGAATCCTTAGGTGATTTTATGCAACTATGTTTTTCCTAAGGGATACTTTGAAGGAAATGTAAGGGCAACCTTAGCTTAAGTGGCTTTATGCAACCGGGCACAGGTCTGTAAACAGTTAGTGTCCCATTGATGTAAGTGGACAACGATTTCTAATTGTAATTCTTCCGTCACCTGCTTATTGAGTGTTGTCGCTATTACAATGACGGCAACAGGTAATTAGCTTCAGGTATCCTGTCTCCCTCTCATGTCTCGTCCCTCTCGCTCGTTGAACACTGTGTTAGCTCTCATCATGACCAGTATAATACAGGTAATTAGGTGTTTTCACCTTGTGAGTCTGTATGTGTGTATATGTCTGTGAACAGATTCAAAGTGTCACAGCTGTACAAGATGCCGTCACGAGCCTTTACACGTGTGTAGTTGAGATCACAATGAAGGCCGAGATCGAAGATGGATGTGGTCTGAACAACGGGGACGGAAGTGTGTGTGTGTGTGTGTCCCCACTTTACGCCCTGTCCCACATTTGTTTTAAATGGCGGGTGTCACAGCTGGTGTGATCCCATCGCAAATAACATGACGGCACGGTGGCTCAGTGGTTAGATCACTGTTGCCTCACAGCAAGAAGGTCCCGGGTTCGAACCCCGGTCCGTCCCAGGTCCTTTCTGTGTGGAGTTTGCATGTTCTCCCCATGTTCGTGTGGGTTTCCTCCTATGTTAGGGTACTCCTATCAGTGCCCCTGACCAAGGCAATGTCAAAAAGAACTGGCGTTGGTCCTCGGGCGCTGCACTGCGGCTGCCCACTGCTTCTAATTCTGAGAAGGTTCCTAGTAGAGGATGGGTCAAATGCAAAGGATGAATTTCCCCACGGGGATAAATAAAGGATAACTTAACTTAACTTAACTTAAATTTAGTATCCAAACATGATTATAGAAATAGAAATACTTTACAGGGTTCATGGTGAGCCAAATCTATTTGGAGACCAACAGCGAATAAACAAATGTGCACATTAGGAAAAATCAGCTAGCAGCCTATTCTCTGAAGAGTTAAATTTGCTATTACATTAGAGGCATTTCTTCATCAAAGGTCTGCAAAGTAGAGGTTTAGTGTGATTCTGCATGCATCTCCAATACATGTCAATAGAACTGCCCTTAAAGTCTGGCCCCAAGCAGAACGTTGGTATGATGTATAATGACTCTTCCTTCTTTTATAGGTTCCTTGCTGCTACCTAGGCAACTGACACACACCTCATGATAAATAGCCTGGGTTTTGTAAGGTGTTGTTGCTAGATCAGCACACAGATAATGTCAAAATGTCCAGATAACATTGATCCAGTTGTCTATCTCATACTGTAGATTAGATTGTCCCTCCAGCACGCGACTCTACACATGTTTTTACTTGATTTCGGCACTCTGGTTAGTTAGTTTGAGACCCAGCTGTGATGGACAGGGTCATACAGGAGCAGCACTTGATCATAGTCAGGCATAGAGCCGTAGAGACTGCCTCCAGACGTTAGTGTTTGATGTTCACATTGTGCTCCTCTCCTCAGCGCTCTGCACTGAAGAGTGTGCCCACGGACGCTGCGTGTCTCCTGACACCTGCCAGTGTGAGCCAGGCTGGGGAGGAGTGGACTGCTCCAGCGGTGAGTAGTACACACACAGCCCGGGCCTCAACCAACAGAGAAGACACAACCAAAAATAAGTTATGGCGCTGACATGTTCACTGTAAACAAATCCTATAGGACTGGTGGCTTGCCATGGGTTCTTGAAATCCTTCAAAGTTTGTGAATGGGGGGAGGGCGGGCTCAAGGCCTTGAAAGGAGATTGACATACATAGATATGTGTCATTGAAAGTGCTTGAAATCATATATTTTGTGCAAGAATACTTATAGAACTCTTATAGAAATTGACGTTCTTTTGATTTTTTTTTTTACTTAACATTAGTAAATAGGCGACAGTCCGCTGTAGGCATGTTTCCCTTACCTTAACTAGGTGCCCTTAACACAATTAACCGCACATTGAGAAAGGGAAACGTTTGTGGAGCCAGTAGCGCAAACTGTAAATAAACCTATGGACTGTTCAGGTGAGGTTTGATGATAGTTCAGTTTGGTTGGTTGGGTGGAAGAGGAGGCAGGGCCGAGACTGGACTGGACTGGACTAGACTAGACTAGACTAGACTAGACTAGACGCGCTGGAGCCCAGTTTGGGCATGCAAGTCAGTCACTTTTAGACACGCACAGTGCGGCTAAGCATGACGTTGTGGGTGTTCCGGTCTTGAAGGCCTGGTGTGCTGTCTTATTGCTCGTACATCATGTCTCTCGTTGTTGCTGTCTGTTGCGTTGTTTCACCGCCGAATAATCACCCGCACGCTAAGAGGCTAGGCACACAGTGAGTGACGCCACCGCCAGGAGTCATGGAAGACACGTACATACAATGGCATCAAACACAAACAGGAAACACAACATATTCACACATGCAAAAACCAGCTCCACAGGAGAAGGAAGGACAAATACAAGGGACGCCACTCGTGACCGTAACACTTCACATCCATAGCTCTCGTCCTTCTCATGGCGGCTGCGCACCTGAAAAACTCCAGCACTTTAGCAAACACTCTGGGACACTTCAGCTTTGAACATCCGCCCAACAAGAAAAAAGAACACTAGAATCTGCCAGTAATTTTGGTTCCTCTTCAGCCAAACCTGGTGATGTAACGCGGTACCGTGCTGTTCTGCACAACCTCGCAATCATGTCCTTTTGGTCGCACGCACTCCGTTGCGTCCGTTTCCCTGTGAAGTGCGAACCAGTCGATGAATACTGTATGAATTATGACATGCCATTATGGCTGATATGGCTATGGTTTAGTATTGATCTCCACTCTCAATCCAACAATACAACTAATCGATGACTCTTATCGGCAATGTAGGAACACTAGAGATTAATAAGCACGCCATAGAACAGGGATGTCACAGAAATGTTTAATTTATATGTAAAACGTCATAATGTCATTTGCTTTTGTTTGACTTGAGAACAAAGTGTTGCGGGGGTGGTGGGGGGGGGTGGTGGTGTTGGGGGAGGTATTGATTCTCACTGAGTCACAGAGCCCCTTTGACCTTTGACCCCTCTTGTTATTGGTGCGCTCCAGCCTCCCCATTGTTTACCTGCTTTTATTGCTGCTCTGGGGCCGGGGGGAGTGAGGCCATGACAGGAGTGAGGTAAATCTCCCAGCAGTTAGACTTAGGCCAAGGTGGAAGCATGAGGTATTGACTGTCCAATAATGTCCCTGTTTAAGGAAAGGAGCGGAGGTAAACACCACCAACTCCATCTAGCAGTTGGTTTCACTCTGGAAGTGTAGTTGGCTTAACCCATTGATACCTGATGCAGCATTTGTGTGTGTATCCCTTTAAGACCGCGAACCGCGTTAACGCGGTTCGCGGTCTTAAAGGGATACGCACACAAATGAGGGATATACACGCAAATGCTGCATCAGGTATCAATGGGTTAAATCTCTGTTTGTCTCATATAGGCGCCTGTCCATCTCTGTGTCTGTCTCCGTGTGTGCCTTTCTGACTATCCATCATTCCCTCTTCCCTTTCTTAGTGAAGTAAAACGTTTTAGAGCTGCAACGATTAGTCAATTAATCAATTAGTCGATAGTCAGAAAATGAATCGCTAAATATTTTTTTATATTTGATTAATCATTTAGATTTTTTTTTATATAATTCTTTTGAATATTTGAAGATATATAATCTAATATTTTCTGTTTTTTCTGTCTTCTATGACAGTAAACTGATTATCCTTGGGTTGTGGACTTTGTTGGTCAGGTCACATAATCTTGGGCTTTGGGGAAATGTGATTGACATTTGTCACCATTTTATGACATAATTAATCGATTAGTGGAGAAAATACTCACCAGATTAATTGACAATGATCATAATCGTTAGTCGCAGCCCTACTTGCATTGCAGATGCAAGACGCGGTACTGTATGACAGACTGAGAAACAACTCCTTTGCAGTGTCTCATGTTAGATGAATACATCACAGCATGAAGAGTCTGCCTCCCCAGCGCCCCCTACAGTAGAATTTGTCATTAAGCTTATTACCCGAGGGAAAAACGTATTTGCCTCCCGCGGGGATATTGAGTTTGTTCTTACAGCGCCTCCATTTTATTTATGCGTGCTCTCACCTGATTGGTCTGAGGAAATTGGTCCTCTGATCAATAACAGATTTTAAGGCCTCATGTTCAGATTTTGTTTTCAAAATCCACTGTGGCTCAGCATGAGAATCATGTTCTTCGTGATGTTTTGCCAGCACATGTAGTTTGGCTTAAAAGGTATTTTTTGAATGAATGTGAAGTCGTAACCATCCCGGGGCGCTGGTTGGCCGACAGCTATACTCTAATTCTAATGAGATAAACCTGCTGACGAGTGGAGGCTTTCCAGGTCAAATGCTGCACGCTGACCTGATTCCATGGATTTTTACCAATTGTTTACTAAGGGCAGCCAATAGGGCTGCAACTAACAATCGTTTGGTCTATTCAATGTCACAAATTTGGTGACAAATGTTGATCGCTTTTCCCCCGGCAAAGCCAAAGATGACATGCTCAAATGTCTCCTTTTGTCCCGACCAACAGTCCACAACCCAAAGGTAATAATCAATTTACTGTCATAGAAGACCAAATAAACCAGAAAACATTCACATTTAAGAAGCTTGAGAACATTTTAGTATTTTTCTTCTTCTTAATTAAAATTAGTCTAAACAATGAATCAATTAAAAAGAAAATTGTTGATTCATTTCCTGTTGATCGACTAATCATTGCAGCTCGAGGAGCCAATCAGGACCAGGTCCACTTCTGATGCATTCAAACCGTAGACTGTAAAATAAGATGGATGTGGGTTTCTGAAGGGCTGTTTTGAAGCCAAAAGTTAGGGTGTACGAGTGCCGCCATGTTGTCAGTTTTTGGAGTTTGAGCAGCTAGCGCAAGACCGGGGGGTTCACATAGAGGCTCAGCTATTGGTCCGTGATCGATGAGCTGCGCGATCACTGGACAGGTAACCTGTCAGTCATGGAGAAAATCACGTGGTTGCACACAAGCTATTGCTGCCTGCCTCGGAGCTTAAATTCACTCAAATCTTTATTGACAATTGTCAATAGCCAGAACCGTTCGCATGGGCTGACAAGCAGTTTTATTTTCTATTTTACACGCACAGTGTGAGCACTCAGGTCGGGCTTGACGGTCGGACCGCGCAGTGTGAGCACATAACTCGTCAGCTTTGGTTTTACATCACAGACGATTTACTCATACTCATACTCGTACAGTGTTTGCCCAGCTTAACTGAAGAAGCAATGGCTCTCTGTGACTCAAATGCCACATCGTTTCCAGTGTGCTCACTGAATACGGACACTGACGTAAAGAAGGGACAGTCACAGGATCGTCCTGTGTTGTCTTCTAGCTAACCGGATTAGCCGCTAACGCCGAGTGTGAGCCTCAGCTGTCTTCCCTCTCCAAACTCCAGTCCAGTTGAAGGACTTTGTTGGTGTGCCAAACAGCATAAAGTACCTTGGAGAGAAGAAGTGTGCTGAAGACAACCGAGAGAAGGAAAACAATGGAAATGAAGAAGAAGGAGAAATAGACTGCCTACAGGTCCTTACACACCGGGAGCGTTTTTTTTCTTCTTGCGTGCAATTAATTCGCACATCAATCATATTTTTCAAACCTATATCAGTCAATGCAACCGTGCATACCAACGGGGAAGTTTCGCTGAGCGTTTATTTTCTCAGACCAAGGTCGGTTTTTCAGAGATTCGCTTCCGACGTGTACAGATCTGTTGCTGTGATTGACAGGTGGGTCAAAATTCACAATTTTGTGCTGTATATTGGCATCGCTTTTTTTTTTTTTTTTCCCTGATTTTTTTTTATCCCCCATTAGTTCTAATTTAGATTTATTCATCCTGGTTGCTGCTCCACACTCTGCCGATCTGGGGAGAGCCGAAACTAGCTCCATGCTTCCTCCGAGACATGGGCAGTTAGCCAGCCGCTTCTTTTCACCTGACAGGGGAAGCTTCACCGGTAGGACATAGCATGTGGGAGGATCACGCTATTCCAACGAGTTCCCCTCCCTCCGAACAGGCGCCCCTAATGACCAGAGGAGGCACCACATCAGCGACCAGGATATTGCATGTTTTTGGTGAGGGGATCCTATATGAAGGAAATCCCCAGGGGGCATGGGGAGAACATGCAAACTCCACACAGAAAGGCCCTTTTGACGACCCCACCGGGGCGGTGGGCACTCAAGGACATGTGGACAGGCACGCACTCCTCCAGCGCTCACAGCGTCCCAGGTGGGAATCGAACCCAGGGCCTTCTAGCTGTGAAGCGACAGCGCTTACCACTGCGCCACCGTGCCCCCTTATTGGCATCGCTCTTGGTGTCACGCCCCTCAGCATGACCTAAGGGAGTTTAACGTTAATGGCAAAATGAATGGGGAATTCACTCCCTCCCTATAGGAAGAGGCAGAGAGGAATAGAAAATATGATGACGCATGATTTGCATGAAGATTATGATGATGAGAGAGCAGATAGTCGAGAACAATGAGCAGAAGATGAAGAAAAAGTACATTGCATAGACGCAGCATAATGAGATGGTAATTTAAGATAAAGATGCTTTACATAACCGAGGAGAAGAAAAGAAAATGACCTCATATGCGAATCTCTGAAGACGTGATTTCAGATTTCAGGAGTGACAAAGATGTTACTTGTATTCGCCCTATTTTATGACATAAATGAGAAATAAAAAGCAGAACAGATTGGAGTGTTGGGAGTAGTAGGGGGTTGACAGGTTCTTACTAAGGTTACACACTAATTTATTTCGTCATTTTCGCACAAAAAGCGGAGAAAATTGCATTTTTGTAAGACATTTTCAAGGATCCTGAACCAAATCCATTGGGCGGATACTGTCCACTGTCACACCGGAATCTGCAGAACAAGCCAGGGCCAGGTCCAGGTTCAGGTTCAGGTTCAGGTACCAGTACTGCCCAAGTTGCCCACCTATTATTTCTACCAGCCCACCCTAATATAGCAGGCTAAAACTGGCCCTGAGCAGTAATAACAACAACAATGGCAGCCACCATAGATGAGATAGACACGGCTATCGATGCTGTTTTAAACCGATTAAACCACTTTGAAATCGGAACAGCGCTCTGCTTTGAAGACATTTACTCAAAGGTTAGATGTTTTTTTGTGTTCTCCTGCCTGGATTAGATCAGGCCGATACGTTGGTCTTGAGTGATCGGTCAGGGAAAATGTCAGAAATAGAAGATGGAATGATGCTATCAGGCAGGTTTATTTCCTCTCTTCAAAGACAAAGCTCAAAACCCTGATGAGAGCGCGCGATTCTCATTGTGAATCCCACCCTTTATCCTCTCCTCTGTATTTCAACTCCGCTGCAAATTTTGGCCACTGAGAGCTGATGAATGAACGCTTTACAATATGCCTACATTCTCCCATTCACACACATTGATACACCAAGCTACCACGCAGGGTGCTGATGCAGCCATCAAGCTACCACGCAAGGTGCTGACGCAGCCATCGGGAGCAATTTGGGGTCAGTGTCTTGCCCAAGGGCACTTTGACATGCGTACATACTGGAGGAGCGGGGGATCAAACCACCGACCAAAGCGATTTAGTGGACAACCCGCTTTATAACCTGAGCCACTAGCCACCAGTTTTGTCATGGAAACTGGCAATGCCATACAGTACATTCATGTCTTAACTACTGATGAACCATTTGAAGCTTTTGAGATCAAAATAACGTTTCATGTGTGACCTTCCTCTGTGATGGAGGAACTTTTATTGAGAGACAGAGAGAAAAACTTTCTCACATCAAATGGACATTATTGGGCAGTACATCATATCCCATTCACTGCCCTGGATAAAATCCCACTATGGCAGCACAATACGCATTTTAATCATTTTCTCTTTTTGCAGGAGATCACAGCTTTTGTGATCAATGTATCATCATAGCTATGAGACACACCGCTCTTTACTTTAGCCGCGGTCTCCCCCCCCCCCCTCCTGCCAAACCTGCACTGCATCTCTTACTTTAGCTGCGGTCTCCCCCCCCTCCTGCTAAACCTGCACTGCATCTCTTACGTTAGCCGCGGTCTCCCCCCCCCCCTGCTAAACCTGCACTGCATCTCTTACTTTAGCCGCGGTCTCCCCCCCTCCTGCCAAACCTGCACTGCATCTCTTACTTTAGCCGCGGTCTCCCCCCTTCCTGCTAAACCTGCACTGCATCTCTTACTTTAGCCGCGGTCTCCCCCCCTCCTGCCAAACCTGCACTGCATCTCTTACTTTAGCCGCGGTCTCCCCCCCTCCTGCCAAACCTGCACTGCATCTCTTACGTTAGCTGCGGTCTCCCCCCCTCCTGCTAAACCTGCACTGCATCTCTTACTTTAGCTGCGGTCTCCCCCCCTCCTGCTAAACCTGCACTGCATCTCTTACTTTAGCCGCGGTCTCCCCCCCTCCTGCCAAACCTGCACTGCATCTCTTACGTTAGCCGCGGTCTCCCCCCCTCCTGCTAAACCTGCACTGCATCTCTTACTTTAGCCGCGGTCTCCCCCCCTCCTGCCAAACCTGCACTGCATCTCTTACTTTAGCCGCGGTCTCCCCCCCTCCTGCTAAACCTGCACTGCATCTCTTACTTTAGCCGCGGTCTCCCCCCCTCCTGCCAAACCTGCACTGCATCTCTTACTTTAGCCGCGGTCTCCCCCCCTCCTGCCAAACCTGCACTGCATCTCTTACGTTAGCTGCGGTCTCCCCCCCTCCTGCTAAACCTGCACTGCATCTCTTACTTTAGCTGCGGTCTCCCCCCCTCCTGCTAAACCTGCACTGCATCTCTTACTTTAGCCGCGGTCTCCCCCCCTCCTGCCAAACCTGCACTGCATCTCTTACGTTAGCCGCGGTCTCCCCCCCTCCTGCCAAACCTGCACTGCATCTCTTACGTTAGCCGCGGTCTCCCCCCCTCCTGCTAAACCTGCACTGCATCTCTTACGTTAGCTGCGGTCTCCCCCCCTCCTGCTAAACCTGGACTGCATCTTCAAAATAATCTCATAAAAAAGTTGTGAAACAAGCGGCAACTGAAACGTGAGTGGAGACGAAATGTGAAATATGTGAAAATTACATTCCTCCACAGTGAATTGAATTCTGTGGCAATAACACCACTTGGATTCTGTAAGAAACGGCAAACACACACACACACACACACACACACACACACACACACACACACACACACACTTTTTTGTTTTATTCCAGAAGCTGGGTATTGAACTCCGGTCGCCGGTCTTGAAGCCAAACTCGTCCGCCGCCCGACAACCACAACACCTTGACTTTCCACTGTGCTGCTTCGACGTGACACTACTTCTTGACACTACTTGTTTTTTTCAACACTTTATTTGTAACTTTGTCATCGATCAGATATGACATCGGTATAAAATGTTCTCGAGTCACAAATATCCACAGAAAAATAATCCCAAAAATAACCATAGACAGAACAAAACCAAAATCAACATGACAAACAGATCACAAAAAACAACAAACATGTAAGCAAAAACAAAAAAAAGTGCACCATAGCAGATTCATCGATCACATGAGGTACTCCTAAACTGACAAAGATTAGACCACGGACCCCCATTTGATAGGATTTTGTCCCATTGCCACATATGATCATAAGATTGATGCTTTTAGATGTTTTATTACAGAAAGTGTATAAAACTCATGACCAAAATAGTCATTGTGTTACTTTATAGCAAAAATAAATTACCCCCCTTTTGGCTGGGGATCCCCTGGAACCCCCTCAAGGACCCCTGGGGGTCCCGGGACCCCCATTTGAGAACCACTGCATTATAGGACAGTCCACAGGCAGGAGTAGGAGCTCATAGTTCTAGTTCCAGACCAGGTAAACTATTCACATGTGTCCCAATGACACTACTTCTTGTGTATAGCCGTGCCTCCTTCGTGTAACCATTTCCTCCTGGGAAAATGGAATTTAAACACTTTCGTTGCCACCAACACATAATTTCGTCTTAACCAGAGCCGTGTAGATCGAAGAGTCCCGACATCTCCATTCACTCTAATGGACCAGTTTTTTACTCTCAAGAGTTCCAGGAAGTAAGGTCCTGGATTAAGCAGCACTGTCGCGTTGCAGCAAAATGGACAGTTTGTGTTGTACTTTGAATTTCTTTTTTTTTTCTTGAATCAAATTGTACATTATCAGCTTTATTTTAGCATGCAAAAGTAGCACGAGACCCTTTCCTGGCTGTTCATTGGCTAATCAGTCAGGCATTTTGGTCCTCCGCTGACGCCACTCTCTCTCTAGAGGACACTCGTCTTAACAAGTCGTGTTCCTTTCACGTATTATTTGTGTGCGATCGGGTTGTGCGTCTTTGACGATCGCAAAGGTGGCGGAGAACAGCCGAACCTGAAGGAACGCGGCTGTTTTAATCCCGGTGTTTGTGCCATGCTTTACCTATTGTGCTTATACCTTCTTTCTCCCCGCCCCCTTTTTTCTTTAACTTCCTACTGTACAACCACGATAACGTGTCAAGGTCGAGTTGTCCAGTGTAGATTGCTGAGACAACAGCGCGGCTGTCAGCGGCCAGCGTGGGAGCCCAATCTCTACTGTGCCTCGACACGCCATTTATCAGAGCTGGACTCATGCAGATGGAGGCAACACACACGCACACACACACACACACACACACACACACACACACACACACACACACACACACACACACACACAAGGCTGGTCTCATTCACTGTTCGTACTTATACCTACGCAAATTAATGCACTATGAGTTTGTTTCTCCCACGTAATGTATGAGGTGCAGTAACCAGCAGGGGGTGATATAGGCACTAGCTGCCTTAAATAAACTGGTAAGGGTATCGGGGACAGGGGCGGCGGAGGGCGTAAATATTTCTCGTTCTCGGAGTTTGATTCCCAGTAGTTCCATTTAAATTTAACATTTTTTCTTATTTAACCCTAATGAAACCCTAACCTTAACCAAGTTGTTTTTCTTTGCTTCAACATAACTGTTACAAGTTTACAACCAAGATTTGGGACGTAATACAACGTTTTCAAAAAGGTCGTGTTTGCTCACGTGCACTAGGTCACTCGTGTTGTTGAAACCAGAAAGCTTTTATTGTGAAAGTTATGACCGGAAAACAAACGTCATTCTGACTAGCTTTATACACTCTAGGGCTGTAACAATACGTCTATTCGTACTGAACCGTTACGAGGCTTTAGGTTCAAAATGCATTGCAAACCGAATGAATTTTTCAGTGCACAAGGAGGATATCATGATAAACTAAAACTCAGATGAAAAAAAAGTTGTACTTGTCGTAAATTAAAATTTAGACTAGACTGTGAAGACAATAAAATAATATAAGATAAATAAAAAATAAATAAAATCAAAATAAATCAAGGAAATTTCTCTGGCATTTCTGCTTCTTTGCTGTATTGAAAACGTACTGAACCATGACACCACTGTGTTGTATTGAACCAAAAGGAACATTTTGTGAACCGTCACTCCCCTATTACACACATGCATAAGCAGCCAATAAAGCATGCATACAAGCAGGCAGCCAGGTGAGCAGTGAGCAGGCAGGCAGGCATGTACGCGTCTGTACGCGTGCGCACACACACATACATACACACACACACACACACACACACACACACACACACACACACACACACACACACACACACACACACACACACACACACACACACACACACACACACACACACACACACCTTGCCTACAGTTATGTGTTTGCCTCTGTTTGCTCCTTCCCAAGTCCCCATAAGAGCCCGGTTTCACATGCTCTTCCCTGCTGGCGTCCATGTTGGGAAAAGCCTGCCTGTCAAAGTGTACAACAACAACAACAAAATGCCTTCTTTTGCTTTTGGCTCCGGCGTTGTTGTTCTCTCTTTCCATTCCTCTGCCTATCTGTCTCTTCTCGCCTTATCTCTCGGTGCCACTCTTCGGCTCCTAAAGCTCCCTACAGATCTATCAGTGTGACTCCGCCACAGCTCTGCCTTTGATTTGTGTGTGTGCACTGTGTGTGTGTGTGTGTGTGTGTGTGTGTGTGTGTGTGTGTGTGTACTGTGTGTGTGTGTGTGTGTGTGTGTACTGTGTGTGTGTGTGTACTGTGTGTGTGTGTGTGTGTGTGTGTACTGTGTGTGTGTGTGTGTGTGTGTGTGTGTGTGTGTGTACTGTGTGTGTGTTTGTGTGTGTGTGTGTGTGTGTGTGTGTGTGTGTGTGTTTGTCTGTGTTTGTGTTTGTGTCATTCAGCCACTCCATAGTCCATATGAAGCCTTCTTTACCACTCACATTCACAGAGCAACGGGTGCAGCGGTAAATTCCGGGTCGCAGGTTCGAGCCCCCGTGTTACCTCCGGCTTGGCCGTGCGTCCGTACAGGCACAATCGGTCGTGTCGGCGGGTGGGAAGCCCGAGTTAGGGTATGTGGCCCGATCGCTGCACTAGCGCCTCCTCTGGTCGGTCTGTTTGGGGCGGAGGGGAACATCGCGATCCTCCCCCACACGCTATACGTTCTGCATGTACGACTGCAGGGGTCAAAGTCACAGCGGCCCCCCCGACAATGGATTTAACTGTCTCTAAAATATTCATCAGTGCTTGCCACAGGCGCCAGCTGCCGTACTGAGAGAACAGTTACTGATTTCTTTCCTTTCCACTTTTTAACAGTAATTTCTCTTGTTAATGCGGGACGTTCTCCTAAATCTACAGTAGCTGCGTTCAAGGCCGTATCGATGTGAGGAGCCTTGAAGTCACGCAGCAGACTGATCTATCGCAGTGAACAACTGTAACCGAGCTTTCTGCTGTGAAAACAAAAGTGACACTTAAGGAGGTACTGCACATTCAAACATGTTTTTTGAACTGTAAATTATACAGTATGACTGTCAGGGTTAATGCTGGTGCTAATGTTGAGATTCAATTCAATTCAATTTCAATTCGATGCATTGAAGCATTGTGATACAAATGACCTAATTCCACTAACCTTATTCAAATACCACGAGGTAATAAGGTTACCTAGCCTACTGTTAGTCTGTAGGGCAGCTGAAGATGAGTTATTAAATGTAAATGTTATCATCAGCGGTAGGAAATCCAAATACAAACAGCAACGTTTTTCTGTTCAGAGCAGCTTAACCTGACGCGAGATCACGATCTCACGAATTCAACTACCTCGCAACTAGGAGAGGAAGTGTGAAATTAGCCTACTTTTGACTTCATACATCCATTCATCCATTCAATCACCCATACTCTTAATCTGCCCCCAGATGACACACTATTTACAACCAACCCATTTAGCTAAACCAGCCAGCCGGCTACCTAAAGTTAGTTGTGTAAGTTGTATGTTGAAAGGAATCAAGTTGTAACTGACGCCAAAGTAAAGCTTGTTCATGGAAAATAACTTTTGCCTGTGGGGGGAGTTTGACCCATGGCCTCCCCTCGGTGGCTACGTTTCACCCTTTGACCGGCTGCCTGCCCGGTGTCCTTGTGGAAAACACTGGCTCGTGTCAGACAGCTCGACGTGCCGGAGAAACAAAGAGGCAGGTTTAGGAGGTTAAGTTCTTTTGTAACAAGACACGAGCGAGATGAAGGTGCAAGTAGAGGAGAAACGCGGGGAGGGAGAGGAACGTCCGTGACATGTTTTCCTGACGAGATAAGTTTTCAATTCCCACCGGCAGAACGGCGGTCCTGAATGAGACGAGAAGGTCAGTCCTCCAGTGGGAAGCGGAGGAGTCGAGGCCGCCTGGAGCCAATTCACCATGGGGAGGGAAGGTCTGAACTCCCAGTGGAGCCTGATAGTCTGCGATAAACACCAAACCCCCCGAGGATAAAGAGATCGTTTTTATTACAATTAGGCCTCAGCGATCACTCATCCTTGTTATTTAGTTCGTGTTTATGTCTGAAAGTGAACTACCTTCAAGGTCACACATTTCCAGTGTTAAAGCTTATTTATATTATAGGATTTACTTAAAGGGACACGCCAACATTTTGAGTTTAGGCCATTCGTCAGCTGTACTGATGGCCGCACGCAGCGCATGCGCCTCATGGCAAACGAGGAAGTAACTTCGGTCATAACTTCGGTCATACTCTGTTAGTTCGGTTACTCTTTGTTAGTTCTCGGTGTGTGTATTTACGACGAAAACGACCGTTTCACGTAACTTTAGATTATTTCATCGTGTGGTGAGTCCACGACTCACAACATGTACACGTGAGTGTTTTTGGTGCTGTTGGAATGTTCTATTTTGGGTTTACTAATGTTAACGTTACCGCTTGTTGCCTCGTTGCTTCGGGGGCTGCCATACTGTTTGGCCGGTTACGTTGTCAACTACGGGGCAGGTCCCTGATTGGCCGGTTACGTTGTCAACTACGGGGCAGGTCCCTGATTGGCCTGTGGACGTTGTCATTTCTGGAAATGGCTGGGGGCGGGCTGGAAACCAGACTGATCCGCAGAACGAGACAGAATGTGAGTTGACATGATCAGTATGGTTTATCAGGCTAACATAACACATCATTTCTTAACAATATCTCAATGACTAAAAATAGGTGAAATGCTACGTCTCATTCAATTTAGCAGTTCTATTCATATTTTGAAACTTGCTCAGAGAAAGCATTTGAAACGAAAACCATCATTCAGTCCAGCAGGTGTCATTGTGTTGAGCGTCGAGATCCAGTACATCTCTCTGAGAGAGTAGTTTTGGTAGATCACCTTCTCTGTCTGGAGTTACATGCTCAAGTCCAACAAAGTGCCTGGTGGCTGGAGAGCCATGGATAGCTTCATGATAGCGTTTGGCTACGGCATAGTCCATGTTCCCTGTGCGAATGGCTGCCTCCTGTTGTGATATGTGTTGTTTTTAAAGTTTACTGTAGATGTTGGAGTGCGACGCCGGGCGATAAACGACGCTGAATTCCCGCTGCTCTTCATCAGCAGCGACTTCATTAGGCGGCTCGTACCTGTCGCCCGTGCTGCAGAGGTGATACGCCGGGGTTAGCAGCCATTAGCCAGCCAGTCCTCTGGGCTTTGTCCTGCTCTCAACCTCATTCAGGAGGAGACGGCTGCCATTTTATGACGGAGTTCATTACCCAATAGACTGAGTTCAGGAAGTCATTAAGTCGCGCATTTTGCCCGGACGATTCAGTGGATCTCTTTGCAGAAGCAGAGGACAGCTATACGAGGAACTGCGGAGAGGATCGCTGAAGCTACGAAGACAGAACGAGTGATACAATGTAGTACTGACAGATACAGCCATGGAGATAAATAGAATGCATAGGGACACTGCATGAAATAGGCCACGCCCATCACGGGGGAAAGCTCTCCATTCACTTCCACACACCAGCGTCATTTTCCTTGGATTAAACATAGCTAAAAGCTGTTGTGTGGTGGGGCTGCGCAGAAAACAAATGTAAAAAAAAATCGCCAATTAACGTTTTTTTTGTACTCCCGAGCAAAACAAGGAAGCCATTGAGAATTGGTGAGAAGAAAAATGTGGATCTAGCTGTCAAGGAAGTAAGTTGGAGTGTTCATCGTCCGTATATATGATCTTTGTGTGCAACACGTGACATAGGAGAACGCCAGGATTGGGGGGGGGGGGGGGGGGGTGCGCTTCTCTCTCACACACACACACACACACACACACGCACGCACGCACACACACACGCACACGCACACGCACACAAAGCTGACGAATGGACTCAGCGCTGCCCCCACTGCCAAGTCCAATTAAGGGCTCCAGCCGCATCAGCATAGCCCTTCCTTACGTTTGGTCAAAATGAAGTTACCCCCCGACAAACTTTTAATCAAATTTTGGCTACAAACCCCCTCGGGGGCCGCCCGGCTTTTCTGCACTCCGCTCCGCTCGCTCCCCTCGCTGCTGTGTATGCCACGTCTTGTCTCCCACTGAATGTTTGATTCAGCTTGAGCTCATGAGGCGTGGGGGTTTCTCTTGCTTGTCGCCACGCGAAGAAAAATGATCCTTCAGCATTTTTCCTGCAGTTTGTTAAATTACAGCGGCGCACGAACACAATCAGAGGGCGTGTCCACCGAGAAGCTAACTGCCGAAATGTCACTGCTCTGCTTTGATCTTTTCTTCTCGCTCTCTCTCGCTCTATCACTCTCTCTCTCTCTCTCCCCCTCCCTTTGAGGTGTTAAATAATAACGGCGTACAGTTGTTTAGTGGGGAAAATGTCAGCAGCTAAGCTATTGGTAGGCTATGTGTTCAGGTTCAGGTGTGTTCAGGTAGGTACTACTGAAATATCCAAGCATTTCAGCAGAGTTGCAGGGAGCACTGACGGGATACATCTCAATCATCTGCAGAAGGTTGGGAAGGAAACGTCCCTGCAGAGTCGTTAGAAAGGGTGTGTGTGTCTCTAATGATGATGTGCACAGTGTCTCAGAAGCACCGTTCAATATAACGCATGCGGCGCAGTTCATAATGCTAATATCACAGTTTAATACTCTCAATGCATTATTACATTATTACATTTGAAGCCGCATCCATATGCACGCATGACAACAGAGCGGTTACTTTATCTTGATCGCTACATATTGATGCCTTACCTTATGATCAGTGAGGCTGCCGGCCCATCATTGCTGCAGTATGTATATACAGCACGCTGCACGCCTTGGCTGTAGCGATAGACTCACCGACAATGGCTGAATAACATTAGGTCCAAGGAGTGTTACTGTCAGTTACTGACACCACGATAAATACTTTTTCTGTGTAATTCAGTTTTTTCTTTAAAAAGTATTATATATATATAAATACTTTTTCTGTGTAATTCAGCTTTTTTCTTAATAATAGTATACTATATATATATATACATACTTGTATTGCCACAGTAGGTAATCAGATTACATGCGAGGAATTTGACTTGGTGTAAGTGTGCAGCCTAGTGGTCACATCAATAGACCTTATTCGCTAACCCCGGACAGCGCCATATTGTTGACATACCGTCCTGCAGCTGACAACTATAGTAACGGCCTTATTGTCGTTTCTGTTCCATTACAAAATAGCGATAGTGATGACAGCAATAAAAACCCCAGAGTTGTTGTTTGTATGCTGCCGTTAATGCCTGTAATAATAAACAAAAGAAAAAATGAGGTGAACAGACTTTGCTGTGAGGAGCTGTCAGAAAGTTTCACCTGTCTCTCCCAACTATCCACACACCTCTCCTGTGCTGCTGACGTATCCTCCGTCTCGCTCCCTTCACGTCTGTCGACGGTAGAGATAGAAACAAACCACGGGGACTTTATTGCTGTCATTACTACAGCCATGCCTAACGCAGGTCACCATCCGAACACAATTGGAACGATACAGGTAACGCTAACGGCGGCTAGCTTCCTATAAACGCTGCTCTCACATAGGCTGTCACTTAAGAGCTGCAGAGCTATGTCGAGAACATGGCAGAGGTGGGCGTGCCCGTACGTGAGCGACGTCAATCGAATAAGGTCTATAGTCAGAAGGCAAAAAAATATAGCAAGACAAAATCACAAAAAAATCTAAAGTGCAGTCCATTGTATCCAACACACACGAATAATAATAATGATAATAATAATACATTTTATTTATGGGCGCCTTTCAAGGCTCTCAAGGACACCGTACAGACATGGTTAAAACAAGCAGCAAGAATCAAGGCATAAAATACAAATACAAAATATAATTTAAAAACAACAATTAAGTAAAATAATTAGTAGAGAGAATAGGCCAGTTGAAAAAGGTGTGTTTTCATGTGTGATTTGAAGATGGAGAGAGAGTCAAGGTGTCGGATGTTTTGTGGGAGGGAGTTCCAGAGATGGGGGGCAGAGTGGCTGAAGGCTCTGGTGGTCAGCCGGGCAGAGGGTATAGAGAGTTGGAAAGCAGAGGAGGATCGGAGAGCGCGGGAGGGAGTGTAGGTGTGAAAGAGTTCAGAGAGATATGGAGATATGGAGGCCTTGAAGGTGAGAAGCAGAATTTTGTAGTCGATCCGGTATTTAACAGGGAGCCAGTGGAGCTGTTGAAGAACGGGAGTGATATGCTGAGTGGAAGGGGTTCTGGTAATGATACGGGCGGCTGAGTTCGAATCAGCAGCACCTGAGTGACAAACAGGAACCCTCAGTTCAAAAGGTGCACGGCGAAGTCAAAGAGAATAACACAAAGTTATGAATGGATCAAAATGTTCTGGCAAGAGAAGCAGCCATGACACGTCCAGCTGCTGCTGCTTTACAGTGACGTAGGATTGTGTGTGGGGGGGTATTCACCTCATGTAGCCACGCCCATTTGACCCGGTTGTGTGGTCGTTAGACGACTTCCGGCTAAAAAATAATAATAATAAAATAGCTGGCGGCTCCAATATCATCTAATGCTGAATTAACGAATAATTTAGCCAATTGTATGTAACATA
>NC_139645.1:13331211-13388711 GCF_964638095.1 Poromitra crassiceps | reverse complement strand
ATCTCTCCCTCTCTCTCTCTCTTCATCTCTCTCTCTCTTTCTCTCTCTTCATCTCTCTCTCTCTCCCTCACTTTCTCTCTCCCTCTCTCTCTCCCCCTCTCGCTCCCTCTCTCTCTTGATCTCTCCCTCTCCCCCTCTTTCTCTCTCCCTGTCTCTCCCTCTCTCGATCTCTCCCTCTCTCTCTCACCCTCTCTCCCTCTCTCTCTCCCTCTCTCTTTCTCCCTCTCTCTCCCTCCCTCTCTCTCTCTCTCTCCCTCTCTGTCTCTGTCTCTCTCTCTCCTTCTCTCTCTCCCTCTCTCCCTCTCCCTCTCTCTCCCTCTCGCTCTCTCTCTCCCTCTCTGTCTCTGTCTCTCTCCCTCTCTCTCCTGCTCTCTCTCCCTCTCCCTCTCTCTCTCCCTCTCTCTCTCTCTCCCCCCTGCATGCTCTTCTGATTAATTCCCAACTAACTTGCTTATCGTCCTGCAGTCGCCTTTCAGCTGGAGTGACCGGCAGCAACAATGCATTCTCCTCCTCCTCCTCCTCCCGACGCCACTGACTTGGCTTTGACTTTGAAAACGCCCAGGAATTATTCAGTGGCTAGCGCCCCCCCCCCCCCCCCCCCCCCCCCCCCCCCCCCCCACACACACTTTACATTTATTTGCTCAGAGAAGAAGAGCAGCCTCCCCAGGTCTCTTTATCATATCTCCATCCACTTCCTTTCCCCAGTCATTTTTGCACTTCAAGCCGTCGTGACCTTTACTCAAAGGGGACTCGGGAGTCGGCGCGACCTCCGAGTGAGAGTGAAGGTGGATCTGCTGCTTCCTGAAGGGATTCCCTAAAGCCACTCCTGCTCTTTAGGACAGACAGGCACAAAGCAGCACCAGCTTTAACATCCTTATGACACTTCAATCATCCCCGTGGAGAAATAGTTTCCCGGAGCGAAGTTACTACGACAGCAAAAGAGGAGCAGTTGGGTTATATAGTAAGTCCTTTATAGTCCTTTATAGTCCTTTATAGTCCTTTTAGTTGTCCTTTTATTGTCCCGGTGGGGAAATTCATCCTCTGCAATTTGACCCATCCTCCACTAGGAAGCCTCCCAGAACCAGGAGCAGTGGGCAGCCGCAGCACAGCACACAGCAGGGACCAACTACAGTTCGATTACCAGTGCCTATAAACATAATATGCATATAAACATATGCAACTGACTGGAGTGTGTTAGGTATGTGTAAGTTAAAAAAAATATATGGGAAAGGATATATACCAGGGATACTCAACTTGCTTTTGCAAAATGACAGGAGGCCAGGGGCCAGTCAATAAACAAACATTACAGTAATATACATTTTTCTGTAGCAGATTGTAGGTTTTTGGGGTGCCAGCTGGAGTTTAGTCTCACAATTTTGTCCACACAGGATAGTTAGTTAGGTTAAGTTAAGTTAGTGTGGAGTTTGCATGTTCTCCCCGTGCGCCCTGGGGGTTTCCTTCATATAGGAACCCCTTCACCAAAACATGCAATATCCTGGTCACTGATGTGGTGCCTCCTCTGGTTGTTAGGGGCGCCTGTTCGGAGGGAGGGGAACTGGTTGGAATAGCGTGATCCTCCCACGTGCTATGTCATACCGGTGAAGCTTCCCAGCTGTCAGGTGAAAAGAAGCGGCTGACTGCTGCCCATGTCTCGGAGGAAGCATGGAGCCAGTTTTGGCTCTCCCCAGATTGGCAGAGGGTGGAGCAGCAACCAGGATAAATAAATTAAAATTAGCACTAACGGGGGATAAAAATGGGATACATTTGTATCATTTTTACATATACTGTAAGTGCCATATTTGACGTTAGTTTTCATTGTGAATGAGAAAATGGTCGGGGGGCCACTCTGCACCCTATCGCGAGCCGCATCTGGCCCCCGGGCCGCAAGTTGAGTATCACTGATATATACTGTGCTATTAGGTTATGCAAATTTTCAGCAGACAAAAAAATGAATGAATGCAAAAATGGCCAATGTGCTATTATTGTTTGATCGTGAGTCAGATCCAGATATGCTCCAAAATGTAACAGGTTCTTCCTCGCCCCATGCCACACCCTTCCACGAAGTTCCATGAAAATCGAGCCAGTAGTTTTTCCGTAATCCTACAAATTAAAACATAACCTCCTTGGTGGAGGTAATTATATATGCAGGTGGGAGCATTGTAAAACTAATACACAATATGTACTGTACAGCAAAGAGCAGGAGGAAATTGAAATATGAAGAAAAGACATGAATTTACAGCAACTGTTAGATACCACCTTCACTCACAGTGCAATCTATCCAAACTGTCATGTTACATTGATCCCAGGTCTGCTCCATTATAAATGTTTATTTGATCATCACAAGACGTTATGAAACCAGAAACTGCTATAATTTGATTTGCCCTTGTAATCATATTCTAGTGGGTTTTTCCTCACAAGCGACCATGTACTGTCACAGCTAAAACCCAAGAAGTAGCTCATTTTCCAAAGAGTCTCCGGCACATTTGCAAGCCGGGGACTTGACAGTATGAAGTATGAGTAGGCTTTGCACACTGAAATAATCTGACATTTTGGGATTTTCTGCATGGAAAAAAGACAAGAGGTCAGAGAGATCTTGGGTCATTTTTTCCCCTCACGCTGGGAGACAGAATCATAGAGAAGAATCAGTATGAGAGAGTGTGGAAAATAAAAAGTGGACCCCACTTTGAGAACCACTGCCCCACTTTGAGAACCACTGCCCCTAGGAGGTAACGTGCTCGGACGAAGGTCTGACGTCTGACCTGGGCCAAATGGAGCCATCAGCTGTCTGATGTTGCTCCTCACACCTCTGGATATTAGCCCGCGCGTCAGTGGGAGGAGCCTCCTCACACCTCTGGATATTAGCCCGCGCGTCAGTGGGAGGAGCCTCCTCACACCTCTGGATATTAGCCCGCACGTCAGTGGGAGGAGCCTCCTCACACCTCTGGATATTAGCCCGCGCGTCAGTGGGAGGAGCCTCACACCTCTGGATATTAGCCCGCGCGTCAGTGGGAGGAGCCTCACACCTCTGGATATTAGCCCGCGCGTCAGTGGGAGGAGCCTCCTCACACTTTTCACACGATCATTTTATTGGGCAGCGTTCCTCAAAGTCGCTCAGTCATTGTTCTGGACAGTAGGAGTCATCGCCTTGGGATCATGGGATCCTCTCCCATCATGAAGATCTGGACAATCATGAGTTCAAACTTGTTCATTTAAGGGAAGCTGGCTGCTCAAAAAACACCCAGGTGGTGAAGTAAGCAGTGCAGGTTTAGTACACTAGGCTACGTACATACGCAACTACGTCCTCAATACGCCACTTCGAGCTTCGTTAACAAGTACAACTCAGGCTGATTCTATAATAATATAATAATGATTTGATGAGAGCTTGTGAAATTGCGATGGCAAGCCAAGCGTCTCATTTGTGATGACTATAGCAGAACAAAATGGATTCATTTTTCTCACCCATGATTTTGATATGGTCCCATCTCTGATTTTCACTGACAGTAGTAGTTGCCAGTTGGATATGGGTAGTTTCCCTCTGCATCCGGTCCGGTGGACGACTCCTAGGACAGTGGTTCACAAACCTTTTCATGTCAAGGACCCCTAAACTGACAAAATGATACCACAGACCCCCATTTGATACGATTTATGTCCCATAGGGTCCCTCATCTGATAAGATTTGAGCTTTTTAGAAGTTTCACTCTCTGTAAAGTCATAGCGCCAGGCATATATTTGGCCGGTGAGGCCGGCAAACAGACCAGAGTACCAATAATAAGTATGAACATGTGTGTGTGGCTGTGAGCAGGGAGCTCCTGAAAAGGAGGGCTCTCAGTGAGACTCCCCCTGTATAAATAAAGGTAAAAGAAAATAACACCATTTGATTTTATGTTTCTTTTTAGGGGTCAACATATTTCTCTATATGTGTGAGGCTCCTTAGTGGGAGGAGCCTCACACCTCTGGATATTAGCCCGCGCGTCAGTGGGAGGAGCCAAACACCTCTGGATATTAGCCCGCGCGTCAGTGGGAGGAGCCTCCTCACACCTCTGGATATTAGCCCACGCGTCAGTGGGAGGAGCCTCCTCACACCTCCGGATATTAGCCCGCGCGTCAGTGGGAGGAGCCTCCTCACACCTCTGGATATTAGCCCGCGCGTCAGTGGGAGGAGCCTCCTCACACCTCTGGATATTAGCCCGCACGTCAGTGGGAGGAGCCTCCTCACACCTCTGGATATTAGCCCGCGCGTCAGTGGGAGGAGCCTCCTCACACCTCTGGATATTAGCCCGCGCGTCAGTGGGAGGAGCCTCACACCTCTGGATATTAGCCCGTGCGTCAGTGGGAGGAGCCTCACACCTCTGGATATTAGCCCGCGCGTCAGTGGGAGGAGCCTCCTCACACCTCTGGATATTAGCCCGCGCGTCAGTGGGAGGAGCCTCCTCACACCTCTGGATATTAGCCCGCGCGTCAGTGGGAGGAGGACGTCCACCTGCCCAGAGTCATTAGATCTCTGCTCAGATTTATGCCCCAAGTTTGCATCAAATGGGATCATTAAAAGACAATTACCCACGACAAAGCAAGGCAGGGTATGCCTGAACGAGTCCCACACACACACACACACACACGCGCACACACACACACACACACGCACACACGCGCGTGCGAGCGAAACATCGAGTGAAAGGTTGCCAAATCTCATGCATCATTCTACGACAAACATGTTGACGACCGCTAATGACAGCAATTATTTAGTCTTCAAAAAAGCGTGTGAAAAGTGCAGTGCAACGGAGTCGTTTCCCCCATTGTCTTAAAATGACTGTTTCCAGCATTGATTGAGGCAATGTTGACTTTCCCGGGCCCATTATCCAGACATGGAAATGGCCTCATTAAAAGGAGGGATCTGTAAACACACACACACACACACACACACACACACACACAGACACACAGACGCAGACACACGCAGACAGACACACAGACGCAGACACACACACACACACACACACACACACAGTCATTGAGTCGGTCAGTGTCACAATAAAGTGCCGCTCCATCCTGGTCCAGTGAGCAGTAAACTGTGTCATCCATCTGGGTTGTCCTCTAGCCTCGACCCCCCCCCCCCCCCCCCCCCCATCATCGACCCATGTCCCATACAGCCTGAAATATGCTGCCACTAATTACAATTATTAATTGAAAATAGGAAATCAATGACTTTGAATTAAACCTACGCGTGCATGTTTATGTACGGGTCAACTCCTAATAACTCAGCGTTGCTTATTCTTAGTTCTTTACTGATGAGGGTGTTTCAGAGAGTATGAAAACTTAATTTACTCTCAGTTTGCAACAACAAGTACGCACAGATTACACACACGTGCCTATACGAGGGATCAGCGTGACGTCACAACAACAACAAATCACCGCAAAACAGCCGGAACCGCAGCAGTTAACTAGTATGAGTTGTGCCAAACAAAAGTTCATCTCTCAAAAACGATACATCACATCGCTTATATTTTGACATCCTGAGTGAGAGCAGAAGTACTGTATAGCTCAAGAGCTTGATGTATAATATATGCACGTCGTGTTAAGGTTGTGTGAACTGTTCGCAGTTTTTAAAATGTACACCGCACAGCTGGGGCTAGAGTGAGCACTCATTCAAGGCTCGCTCCATAGGGTCCCATTGCTATTTCCACCCAGTGACGGTTTGTTTACCAAAATGCTGCTCGGCTGATCCCTCGTATAGGGCCATGTGATTTCCGCAATGCAGGAAAAACAGACGGAATCATGGATTTCGGTAATAAAAATGGAATCTGTGAAACATGGAATATTGCAGAATTTTCCATACATAGTTTGGCAGGAATTGATCAAAGTAGGCCTAATTATTCAAATCAATTCTAGTAGCCTAAATGATTTCATAATTATAAAATAGGCCTCGAGCACACATGGCATGTGGCCCGCGGGTGCCCCCTGTGTGGCCCACGATGGAATTGCTTTTTTTTTTCTTTTTTACAGTGCACTTGAACGCAACATGCAAGATACCCGCTGAATAAGTGTCCAAATGTTCATGTCATTCTGCCCAATACTCCACTTCTGTTATAACATTTCTGTCTGGAATATGGACTATCTTTCAATAATCTTTATGACTAAAAGGCTCAAAGTAATCTCATGTGTAAGAAATGACTGTTCTACAGTCACTTCTTGCGGCCCCAGGGCCGGACTCAAAGAAAAACAAAACGACCCCCAAAAACTCAATAGAAGGCATAATTATGTTAGTAAATCTCATCTGCTACAGCCATTGGATTTGTATCACTATTATATCAGGAGATTAACAAGAAATCACCAATCACAACTGGAGAGAGGGTTAAAAATAGGGAGACTCCCGTGAAAATCAGCAGTGTTGGCAGGTATAATCTCCAATGTGTGGCCCTTCGCTTACTTGATGTAAGTCAGTTTGGACCCTCAGGGAAGAAAAAAAATTGCCCACCCCTGGCATAGAGAAAAAAAAATCTGTTTTCGATCGGGGTGTTTTGAGAGGGGGATCGGTCTTTACGTCACCTCACAACTTGAGAAACGTGGAAGAGGCTGTGTGAGGGAGCCAAGTCATCCAGATTTAAATTAAAGTGGGGGGGGAAAACAGAATTTGGGGGGTGCAATTTAGAAAAAATAAAAAGGATTTTTTTTTTACGGCCCCTGCATACCAAGCGTCCACACTTCCTTTATCGGCCGCTTTCATCAGTTTGTTTTGGAGGCGAGAGTGGCTCCACCGCTTCTCTTCTAAAGTATTGTTGAGTCATTTGTCAGGGGAGAGCAGAGGCACAGGGCTGTTTGACAGGCTGCTGATGATACTTTTACTCATGCAAGCAGTGTGTGGCCTTGGATAAACTGCTGCCGTGCTGCCAGGCTCAGTGCCCGCTGCTGCTGCTGGATGTCTTTACTGTACTTTGGCTTGACTGTACTTAGGGCTGCATCTAACCATTCTTTTCATTATCGATTCATCTGTCGATTATTTTCTCGCTTATTCGATTAGTTGTTTTGGTCTATAAAATGTCAGAAGATGGTGAAAAAAATGGCGATCAGTGTTTCCCAAAGTCCAAGATGACGTCCTCTAATGTCTTGTTTTGTCCCCATCCCAAAGATATTAAGTTTTAAGATTAAGTTTACTGCCACAGAGGAGTAGAGAAACCAGAAAATATTCACATTTAAGAAGCTCGAATCAGAGAATTTTGACTTTTTTTCTTTAAAAAAAATACTCCAAACGATTAATCGATTATCAAAATAGTTGTCGATTATTTTTCTGTCGATCGACTAATCGACAATCTTGTTCCTACAGTTGCATGTTCGAGCTTCACCGTGCAGCATGTTTGTGCAGAGTTTGACACTAGAAGGCTTCTCTGAGCTCACTGAAAAGACCATTTTCAACAAGCATGATTTGTGACGTCACGAATCCTGGAGCCAATCACTGTGCAGCGTTCAGCAGTTAAAGACACATGCAATCAGCCAATCAGAACAGAGGGTCGTTAATATTAATGAGCCTTAAAGACACAGCAGCATAAACACGCTGCTCTTGGTAAGGCTCAGAGAGATGGTGGAAACATGAGAACGTGAGAGTGTTTCTGGTACATGACACCACATAGACAGAGTTGAATGGACCTCAAAACATACAATAAAACAGTGGAAAGTGTAACATATGGGAGCTTTCACAGCATACAGTCCTGCTTCAGCTACATCAAGTTGATGGCAGCTTTTACATTAGCTGTTCTAAACACTGAGGTGGAAAATCCTCAGCTCCCCACCAAGTGTGTTTTATGTTCACGGAAACAACAATAAGGCTGTGTGTGGAATAAATAGGTCTATTATACGGCGGATGAAATATAAGAAGCTGCATTCTACACTGAGTGTTTTTTCCCCTTTCTGATTTCCCCCCATTTTCTCCCCAGTTGTACTTGGCCAATTCCCCCTGCTGCCCCCGGTCGCTGCCCCACCCCCTCTGACAATCTGGGGAGAGCCGTAGACTAGCACCATGCTTCCTCTGATACATGTGCAGTTGCCAGTCGCTTCTTTTCACCCGTCAGCGTCACCGGCAGGACGTACTGTAGCACGTGGGAGGATCACGCTATTCCCACAAGTTCCCTTCCGCGCCCCGAGCAGTCGCCCCGACCGACCAGAGGAGGCGCTAGTGCAGCGACCAGGACACATACCCTCATTCGGGCTTCCCACACCGCAGACACCAGCCGATCACGCCTGTATGGACGCCCGACCAAGCCGGAGGAAGCACGGGGCCGCGAACCTGCGACCCTCGTGTTGGTAGGCAGGGAATCTACCGCCACGCTACCCGGACGGCAGAGCGTCTGTATTATTATTACTGTGTGTTGAGCCAGTCTCGTTATTGAATGCAAAACAACAAAGCACTGTCACCAGAGGTGTCGCTAAAATCAACCAAAACAAGACCCTTGCCAATTATCACTAAAGGTCACTTTGTACATTCCTCCACAAATTCCTCCAAGCCAATTTTCCTCTGGTCCACAAGTTTATGACCAAGATGCCACTGATTAAGAATGAATGAAATAAGCTGGAAGCTGTCAGTGTGTGTGTGTGGTGTGTGTGTGTGTGTGTGTGTGTGTGTGTGTGTGTGTGTGTGTGTGTGTGTGTGTGTGTGTGTGTGTGTGTGTGTCTGGGTGTGTGTGGGGGTGTGTGTGTGTCCATTGGTATACCCTGGCAGAAGCTGTGAGTAGAGCTGAGAAGGCGTTCATTGGCTGACAGCAGCATCGATCCCCAGCCTCCTCCTGACAGGATGGCATCTTGAAGGCGAGCTAGACGACACACACAGCACGACTTTATAATCATGTGTTCATCATCTTTATAATCATGTATTCATCTTTATAATCATGTATTCATCATCTTTATAATCATGTATTCATCTTTATAATCATGTATTCATCTTTATAATCATGTATTCATCTTTATAATCATGTATTCATCTTTATAATCATGTATTCATCTTCATAATCATGTATTCATCTTTATAATCATGTATTCATCCGTTTAGTGCCTCTCAATTCAGAGAAGATGGAGACGTCTCTGTATGGAGTGATCGGGGTTGTGAGATCAGACCAGACTCCAAAATAGTTTCTTTACATTTCTGTTGCTTTTATGATTTTGATCTATTACAGGTTAGTGTCTGGTGTCGTGGACACAGATTTGACCTGATGTTGCAAATTACATCCTGTGTGTGTGCGCGTGTGTGTGTGTGTGTGTGTGTGTGTGTGTGTGTGTGTGTGTGTGTGTGTGTGTGTGTGTGAGTGTGTGTGAGACGTTTGTGGGTGGTAGAGCTGAACAATTAATCCCAAGAAATGTATCGCAACATGAGAAACAAATGATTTGCTTAAGTCCAAAATGGACTTCTAAAGAAGTCGTTTTAGTGCTGCAGGTAGTCTTTGGTACATGGCTCAAGGAAGATCAAGAAAGGTGTAACAAGTAGGCATCCGTGAAATTGCACAAATCAAGATCAAATGTTGTTTTCTGATGATTTTTTTTTCATGTTACACACGTTTAGATGTGTAACATGTTAGCGTGTTCACCAACTTTCATGGCAATATTTTCTCTGAATGTTGCTTTTAGGAGTAGGAACATTCAAATAAGCATATCTTCTTCAGCTACTTTCAGATTTCAGTGTATGACACATCATTTGAAAGCTTGCAATCTGCACTTTCATAATCTGTAAAGAAAAAGACCATGGCCCACGTGTTACCAAAAACAGCAGTCCCTGTCACATTGGTATCCATGCTATCCTATGCTAAGGCTGATTGCCCCAAAGGCTGAGGGCTATAGTTCAGTGATGATGTCATCAGTGATATCATCAGTGATGCTTCCAGCAAACAGGCTGTGCACACCCTGCTTTTGGACATTCGCTCACAAATAAAAACCAATCAAATCACAGCGGGGTCCAGCCCCTCTGCCCTCCAGCCAAGACAAACGAGCGCCGGAGCCTCTCCATAGCTCAAGCGATGCCCCAGCAGCACGGAGCCTCTCCATAGCTCAAGCGATGCCCCAGCAGCACGGAGCCTCTCCATAGCTCAAGCGATGCCCCAGCAGCACGGAGCCTCTCCATAGCTCAAGCGATGCCCCAGCAGCACGGAGCCTCTCCATAGCTCAAGCGATGCCCCAGCAGCACGGAGCCTCTCCATAGCTCAAGCGATGCCCCAGCAGCACGGAGCCTCTCCATAGCTCAAGCGATGCCCCAGCAGCACGGAGCCTCTCCATAGCTCAAGCGATGCCCCAGCAGCACGGAGCCTCTCCATAGCTCAAGCGATGCCCCAGCAGCAGTCTGCGTTTTCAGCCACTCAGCACCATCCCTCTGCCTGGCTATTGACAGCCAGGGCTTCCCCCACTTCCTGTCCCATCACAGCACTCATCCATCACACTCTGCCTGGCTATTGACAGCCAGGGCTTCCCCTAACTTCCTGTCCCATCACAGCACTCATCCATCACACTCTGCCTGGCACACAGGCATCCTCTTCCTGTGGCAACGTTTTCTCTGCATATTAAAGAATGAAGTCATCGAGGAGGGTTACGTCCCGCCACAGACGTTACTGTAACGTCACCAAACTGCACCTCGCCATAAATGTCTTTTTGCAATGACTCTTGATCCACCGGTAGGTCAGTTTTGAGATGCTGATGATAGTGAAATATTTACTTTGTTTTAGGGGTAAAGACACCCTATTATATGCATTCATATATTATATATGAATATTATATAATATATTATATATTATATATATTATAATATATTATAATATATATATATATATATATATATATATATATATATATATATATATATATATATATATATATAATATATATATTATAATATATTATAATATATATAATATATATAATATATATTATATATATATATATATATATATATATATATATATATATATATATATATATATATATATATTATATATTATATATTCCAATTTCCCCCCGGGGATCATTAAAGTCTTTCTGATTCTGATTCTGATTCTGATTCTGATAATCAAAATTATCTCCAGATAATTAAATAAAAATAAGTAGCCAAACTTTTTTGTCTGAAAAGCCCCTCTAGTGGGTATTTGGAAATCCAAAATCACTTGTCTCCAGTGAGTATTGAACTTTTTCACCACTCTCTAATTCCAGTTCAATCAACCTAAAAATAATAAATAATAATAAAGGCCCATAAAGAGTCACACACACACACACACCAGATGAATTAAAGTGCAGATCTTTCTCCCTGCTCTTGGGGAGAAACACTCGTGAGAGCCTTCTCTGAATCTCACCCAGTTCATCACCAAGTCTTGTCCCACCATGTGACTTTACTATTGACTGGTGAACAGGGCCTGTTCACCAGGGTATAAAGAAACAACAAAACAAAAAAAAACTGCTGATTGGCGAGTCTCTGGCCATGTTCACATTACAGGCAAATCCGATTTGCTGCTAAAGTCGTTAATCATCATTATCTTGATTGGTTTCCCAAATCTGATTTGGGAGTGTGTCCGCACTGCCACAAATCTGATTTGGGCAAGTGTTCAAGTCGGATCTGTGTGTCCAGACCTATGTGGTTTGGGACAAGTGACACAAATCAGACTTGGAGCATCCAGACCCATAAAACCAATCTGTATAGAATCATTAATAGGTCACTAAAGTTCACAAATCAGATTTGGCCTCCTAGTCTGAACATGGCCTAAATTAGTCTCCCTTCAATCTGCATCAGAGAGTGTTTCCATGCACAGTCATAAAGCCATCATGATCTGACTTATGGGCTTACCAGATTATTCAAGTGGTTGTGTAAAGTTTGTAAACAGCATCGTCCGACATGCTTTATCAGATAAAGGTCGTTAGCGGATTATGGGAAATCCGATAAACACGCCTAGCTTTCTGCTGAATCATCCGTTTTATTCAATGGCCACGCTCGCCGACTTCCAGGCGCGTTCCCGCTACTTACTAAGGGCGATGTAAACGCACTCCGCTGTCTTTCCCTGCACCAAAACCAAGCCCTGCCTCACAAAGACACTCCTCAACATCCTGTCATAACACTTGATAATGATGGATGATTAATCAATCATTATTACATTTGCATAGCTTTTGCTTGTGTCATGAGAAACAACGAGGAGGGTGTGCGACTCTGAAGTTTTTATGAATGGTTGGAGAGAGAGGAGAGAATTTAAACTTTAGATGCAGCAAATAATTTAATGATGACATTAATCAGCCATGCACAGCATCAGCATGTGTGTGTAAAACATCACCAAACACATTCCGCTGGTCTACAGAGTTAAGACAGAGTAGAGTGGGCATTCCGGGTAGTGTAGCGGTAGATTCCCTGCCCACCAACGCGAGGGTCGCAGGTTCGCACACCCCCGTGTTACCTCCAGCTTGGTCCATACAGGCACGATTGGCTGTGTCTGAGGGTGAGAAGCCGGATTAGGGGTATGTGTCCTGGTCGATGCACTAGCGCCTCCTCTGGTCGGTCGGGGCGCCTGGTCTGGGGGATGGGAACTGGTGGGAATAGCGTGATCCTCCCACCTGCGACGTGGTGCCGGACGTCGGACGTCCTCCCCGCTGTCAGGTGAAAAGAAGTGGCTGGCAACTGCGCATGTGTCGGAGGAAGCATGGTGCTAGTCTCGGCTCTCCCCAGATCAGCAGAGGCATTATTTATTCTTTATATTGGCAGTTTTGGCTGATATTAATGGAAAACAATCTGGAAAATAGCTGAGCCTCCACTCCACCTTGAGAGTTAGAGCAGTTCCTCGGTTACTATTCTAAGAGTGAATAATAGTTGTTTAAATAATTTCCCTGGTCATTCATTGCTAATATGGGGTTTATGTACTGTAGGGATAATACATTACTGCTTCGTGTTCCATGGGGGTGGGGGGGTTGACGACGATAAGGATAATACTAATAATAATGATAATGTATTTTATGTATGGAGCACTTCTCAAAAAATGGCAAATTGCTCTACAAGATTAATGTGATTAGACTTTTTATCCCCCCCCCCTCCTCCTTCTTCCCCGTTTTTATTCTTTCTTTTTGTTTTATGGTCACTCATGATTCAGTAGCTTGGCTGCTTGGCTTGCTGCCAGGCTTGAAACTCTTTATATAAGGATTTTTCTCAACTTGTTTAGAAAAGCAAAGTGAGTCATGGAAGTCGGAGTTTGTGTTCCCAGTGTTTCCTGTGGTGACACATGATGGTGTCCAGTGGCTTATATCAGCATCAGATTAGCAGGTTCTTCCACTCAGCCTGAGAAGCTGTGGCGTCCTTCATGGAGGTAGACACACTTCTCCCTGCTGGAGTAGATTAGACCAAGCCGATTGCTTCTCTGTGCTCGTTAGCCTGACTTGTTCTCGTTTCTTTGTGCTCCGTGTCTTTAGCCTGGTTCAAACTCGCGTCAAACTCGCGTCAAACTCACATTCCGTCTCGCTCTGCGGATCTGCATGCCTGGCCTCCAGCCCCGCCCATCCCCCAGCCATTTCCAGAAATGACAAAGTCCACGGGGCCAATCAGGGACCTGCCTCGTACTGTAGTTGACAACGTAACCCGGCCAATCGGGGGACGCGGCGCCGCTGGCGAAATAGTACGGCGGCTCCCCGTAGCAACGAGTAGCAACGCTAACGTTAGTAGAGTAAACGCAGCCATACGTGTCGTGCAGTTACCGCAGGAGGAGTTTCTCGGTGGAGAAGACGTTTTTGCCATTCTTCGGAGTGGATTTGGATTGGATTTTGTGACGCCGATTGGCTGAAGGAGTTTGTCTGTCAAGGCAAGTAGTCCCGCCCACTGAAATCCCGCCCCCCTGTCTCTCTCTCTCTCTCTCTCTCTCTCTCTCTCTCTCTCTCTCTCTCTCTCTCCCTCTTTCCAGGTTCAGAGCATGTTAAATCCCAGCCAGTTAAAGGAACACTCCGCCCATTTTCAACCAGCTTTGTATCATTAGAACATCAGTAGTATATCAGAAAACTGTAAACTGTTTTGAAGTCTGTCATTTAATTTGACAGTTATTGATTGCTAAAGTGTGGACCAGTGACATCACTGGTCCACACTAACTCAAATGAATAACTCATTAACTCAAATCAACTCTCAATCACTGTCAAACTAGATGAATGACTTCAGTTTGACAGTTATTGAGAGTTGATTTGAGTTAATGAGTTATTCATTTGAGTTAGTGTGGACCAGTGATGTCACTGGTCCACACTTTAACACAAGCCAGGTTCCATGTGTTGCAGTGTTCTTCTGTAACGAACCTGTGTGACTGGCCATTTATCAGGCCTCGCTCACAGAGGTGCAAAGCAGCCTCGATCTCCTCCAAAGTGTGCTCTCAAGACCGCCGGCGTGCGTGTTTCACCCGCTCCATTCACTGTCGACCTCGCTCGACCACCGAACCACACCCTCTCTCTCTCTCTCGCTCGCTCGCTTGTGGGGGGGGGGACAAATCCTCTCACGCTACATACACACAGACGGACGGACGGATGAACACACACGTCACGTATAGAAGCGGCTGCGCTGCTTAAAAATACGACACCAGCAAACAACTAAATGGACCCAGAGATGGATCGCCGGAAAAAGCGTGGATTTCTCATGAACAATCATGGTCAGCTAGTGACAACAATCTTTGAAGATCATTGGTCTAACCACTGAAGGAGATCGCACGGTTTGAGAACCTAACCTAAGGGTTTATATTTTTGAGACGAGAGAGAGAGAGAGAAAAGAGCAAAACCTCTCGTCTTGAGCAGCAAGCTCAGATTAGATTATTGGCAAAGACCGACGATAACACTAACAAACCCAGAAATGTTCCCTGAAGGAGTTATCCCATGCCAAAGTATATTATTCAGCTCTTAATTTAGTGCAGAAAGTTCTGCTCGGTGCCAGCGAGCAGCTCTTGATCAAAGACATTAGTCACTTGATTTGGCCTCTCTGCTGCTGAATAATTGAGGCAGTGAGAGGATAAAGGATCTGACTATGGCGCACTAGTTAAGAGAAATAAAGAGGCCTCCCCTCCCAGAGAGAGAGAGAGAGATGGAGAGAGAGACGAGAGAGAGATGGAGAGAGAGAGAGAGAGAGAGGTGAGCGAGGGCACCATAGAAAGATGGATAGAAAACAGAGGGAAGGAGGGACAGTAAATTAGAGAGAGGGAGAGCAGGAAGAGAGGTAAGGTGGGAAAGTGTGATTTATACGTTGTCTGCTCACGCGGCCTCTGTCCACCACTGTGCTCAGTTACTGATGAAACATTTAACACGGTAGCATGTGGAAGCACCACCCACGTCAGGGGAGAAAAGTTCCTTAAGTCTGGACAACTTTGCTCATCTCTCTCTCTCTCTCTCTCTCTCTCTCTCTCTCTCTCTCTCTCTGTCTCTGTCTATGTCTCTCTCTCTCTCTCTCTCTCTCTCTCTCTGGCCCCTTCCTCCCTCCATTTCCAGGGTTTCCTGCTTTTATCTTTGGGTCGTTCACTCAGCGCTCTTGGCACACAGAGAGGCTCCACTTTACTTCCCCTTCTGGGGGAGTGCAGCACCCCCGCAGGGCATATATCAAAAAGATAATAGTGCTTTGATTTATCTGATCTGAGATGATGTAATATACAATAAAATGTCCCGTCTTTTGTACTTTCTCCGTCCAATGTCTTGATTTATACCGGCGATTCATCCACTAACAGACTTGTGATATATTTCTGAATCCAGATCCCGCATTGAGTTGCTGTTAAATCCACTCTGCCGAGGGAGGGCCGGTGCCGTAAAAGGCTTATTGATGAAAGAGTACTATGTAGTCCGATCTGTAAATCTATAATCAGGATTGTAACCTATGGTTTACCAATTAAATCCTTAATTTGAATGACTTCAATTCCCATTTTATATCTCTGTTTATATGTTTAGCCTACAGATTCTCTATTACATTCCGACTTTTAGCAGTTTGTAGCATTCGTAAAACACGATTTGTACGCTGGCAGTGTTTTCCCGATTCCGACCTAGATGTGATGCACTTATAATGTGGCTTCCGCCATGACACTTTCAATTTATATGTAAATGGTGATTTGAAATCATAAACTGACGACTGTACCTGCAAAACGCGGGTTACAATCGTGTTCATAGATTTACAGAACTACCTTTGGGTGTTATATACCTCGTTACATTTTAATGCTACAGCGTATCTGTTGTGAACCAGATCTTAATCCATGACATTGTAAATAAACTGTACATTATCTTATCCTGCTGAATCAGAGGTGACTTGCAGTTGGATGTGTTATGTAAACAGTATCGGAAATACACAGCAGGCAACTAAACCCACGCAACAAGCCGATTGGATTTCCGTAACTGTGTGGCGTCACAAAGGTTCGCTCGTTAGCGTTTTTGTGAGAAATAATACGCATGTCATTGTTTATTACCGAGATTATTCCAGAGTTTTCACTATTAGCGGCAGTAATCCATTAAGGCCCAGGGTAATACTCAAGTTGTACATGTCTGGACTGTCTGGACTCAGCACAATATGTGATAGAGAATGAAATTCCACAGCCAAAAGGTAAACAGTGAACCACTTGAAGTAAACCAGTTGAAATGAAATGATGGAGCCAGGAGTCAGAAGGAGTCGTCTGATATGATGTATTGAACAAAGATCTTGGCCAAGAGATGCACTCTTGTATATTCACGGATGGATACACAGGCTTACATACATTGAACAGAAACTCAAAGATACTTATAGGACACACATCAGATTACATGTCTTGACGCACATCAGATGACATGTCTTGACGCACACTTGAAGGCTACTCTGTAGACTCAACCTATCTGTTATTCTGGCCCTGCAGAGGGCACCGTGGCACGGTGACAGGGCACAGTGTGCGATAGAGAGGAGCTGCAAATGTATGGTACAAGTTATCTATATACGTCTGTCTGTGTATGTACACAGGTTATCCAAATATGATGTCTATCTGTGTATGTACACAGGTCATCTAACTATGAAGTATGTCTGTGTCATAACTATATGTAACTAAAATGGAAATGTATATGAATATATTAATAACTAGTGATTGTCCAAATAAAGGCTAATGTGATGTAAATTTTCTCTATCAATATGTTTTACATTATTGTCAGGTTTGGTGTCTATCTGTCTATAAGTGTATCTGGAAAAGCCTGTTTTGATGTTTCTTTTGACGGCAGCAGCAATATGAGCAAGACAAAACTTCCCTTGAGGAACGACAAAGCCGTGGTGGAAAGAGCACTAAAACATCCTTCTCAAGCTGTTATCTTCCTCTCTTCTTCTCCATCTTAACGTTGACCCGTGAAAGCTCTGGCATTAAATGTTGATACTCTCATTTCATTTTCAGATCACCCATACGCTCTCTCCACAGTCTCAGACCTCTCAACAGGCAGACGCATATTTGCATTTTTTCGCCAATACTGAACGATGTCGTGGTTTCTTCTGTCCAGGCTGCGAGAGCGACTTCTGGGGTCCCCACTGCACCAACCGCTGCCAGTGCCAGAACGGCGCCAAGTGCAACCCGATCACCGGAGCGTGCGTGTGCACCGACGGGTACCAGGGCTGGCGCTGCGAGGAGCCGTGCGAGCCCGACTCCTACGGCAAGGGCTGCCTGCTGGAGTGCCAGTGCCTCAACGGCGCCACCTGTCACCACCAGACCGGAGAGTGCCTCTGCTCGCCCGGATACACCGGGGCCTTGTGAGTGGTCTGTCTGTCTGGTCTGGTCTGGTCTGTCTGTCTGTCTTCCTGTGTGAGTCATAGAGACAATGCGGTACGCGTCATCATTCAGAAGCCACGCCCAAGACGGGGGAAAACGGAAACCCCCCTCCCACTCCAATCCTGGCGTTCTCCTATGTCACGTGCATGGTTGCGTGTCGCACAAAAAGATTGTATATACGGAAGATGAACACTCCAACTTACTTCTTGACAGCTAGATCCACATTTTTCTTCTCGCCAATTCTCAATGGCTTCCTTGTTTTGCTCAGGAGAACAAAAAAACTTTAACTGGCGATTTTTTACATTTGTTGTCTGCGCAGCCCACCACACAACAAGCTGTTGTGTGGTGGGCTAAAGTACGATCTCCACCACTTGAATGTAACATGACTGGAACATCAGGCAGACTTCCCTCCCTGCCTGGAGAGAAGTCTGGCTGCATGGAAACAGGCTGCTGGTATAATATAAGCTCTGCCATTGGTGCCGACCAGTTCAGTCTGCAGCGGAAGAAAATCCCTTTCCGCTCCCTGCAAGATCTGTCATTGGTCGACCCGCTCTGACTGACCGGCTGCGACCATATATGGATTTCCTTTACGCTCCCACTAATGCCACCCCTCAGTGTATAGTGTTAAGCAACTTTGAGTTTCTAGAAAAGCGCTATAGAAATGCCATGTATTATTATTATTATTATTATTATTATTATTATTATTATTATTATTATTATTATTATTATTATTATTATTATTATTATTATCATTATTGTCATTATTATCATTATTATTATTATTATTATTATCATCATTATCATTATTATTATTATCATTATTATTATTATAGTAGTTATAGTAGTCAAACTGAGTCTGTGGTCTCTGTTCCCTCCAGCTGTGAGTCGCCCTGTCCGCCCGGTAGCCACGGCACGCTGTGTGAGCAGCGCTGTCCCTGTCAGAACGGGGGGACGTGTCATCACGTCACGGGGGACTGCTCCTGTCCCCCCGGCTGGGTGGTACGACCCGCACCACACCCACACCCACCACCACACCCACAACCTGCACCACACCCACACCCACCACCACACCCACAACAACCACCACAACCACACCCACACCCACCACCACACCCACAACCTGCACCACACCCACACCCACCACCACACCCACAACAACCACCACAACCACACCCACAACCACCACCACACCCACAACCACACCCACAACCACCACCACACCCACACCCACAACCACCACCACAACCTGCACCACACCCACCACCACCACCACCACACCCACAACCTGCACCACACCCACACCCACCACCACACCCACAACAACCACCACAACCACACCCACAACCACCACCACACCCACACCCACAACCACACCCACAACCACAACCACCACCACACCCACACCCACAACCACCACCACAACCTGCACCACACCCACCACCACCACCACCACACCCACAACCACCACCACACCCACCACCACACCCACAACAACCACCACAACCACACCCACAACCACCACCACACCCACACCCACAACCACACCCACAACCACAACCACCACCACACCCACACCCACAACCACCACCACAACCTGCACCACACCCACAACCACACCCACAACCACAACCACCACCACACCCACAACCACACCCACACCCACCACCACAACCACAACCTACACTAACAACAAATATGACTAAGTTGTTTACATGTCTTGACGGGTATCTAATACTAGTAATGTAATGTAAGTGAAATCAGAGTACTGATGCATAACTTTAGTCTTGGTGATTTTCATGTTTTGACTTAATTTCCTCTAGGACAGGGATACTCAACTTACTTTGCCCGGGGGCCACTTTTGTAAAATGATAGGAGGCCAGGCGCCAGTTAATAAACAAAAATTAATATTATTTTTTCTGTAGCGGATTGTACGTTTTTGGGGTTTCAACCAGAGTTTAATATGACAATTTTGTGCAAACAGGATAGTTAGATTAAGTTAAGTTAGTTAGGTTAAGTACATATAAGTGCCTGCATGGTGAGCAGACGGCGGTATTTGACAATTTAACTGGAGCTCAGTCAAACTCTATTTCACGTTAGTTTTCATTGTGAATTGTAATGGTCGGGGGGCCACTCTGCACCCTATCGCGGGCCGCATCTGGCCCCCGGGCCACAAGTTGAGTATCACTGCTCTATGAGATGAGAACATTAATTTTAAAACCGTTCAAGTCCCACTGGCTAAACGGAAGAAACTGGTTTTCCTTAGGTCTTGAGAAGTTAACATTTAAGAGATACACAAGGTTTTCACTCCACTGCGATCATGCTTAGCTACTTCAACTAAGAGCATCATCTCATTAATATAATCTGACTATGGTGTTTCCATGAGCTCTGTCTTACACTCACAACAATCACTGTCTCGATTGCATTCTAATCACATGTCTGATGCGTGTAAAACGTGCTCGCATTCTAATCACATGTTTGAAGCGTGTAAACGTTGTGCTGCTCCTCAGGGCTCGGTGTGTGCACAGCCGTGTCCGTTCGGATCCTACGGCATTAATTGCTCCCAGGAGTGCACGTGTCGTAACGGCGGCCTGTGCGACCACATCAGCGGTCAATGCCAGTGCACCACCGGCTACACCGGAGAGAGGTACGGTACGACCAGAGGGACTCTCATAATAAGATAAGATAAGATCAAAACTTATTGATCCCATGTGGGCAAATTTGCTCGTTTGCAGAGAAGTATGGATTACTATACCATGTATGGATTTGGTTACAGTTGTTAATGTCAACTTAAATATGGATTATTGAACTAGAAATATGTGCTAATATATACGATATACGTATATGTGAATGTATCAGTATGTACGCAGCATGAAATAGTGGAATCATTATGAAAATACTATTAATATATGCAGAATAGCAATATGAGAGATGAGAGATATGTGAAAACTGAAGGGGCTAAGCTGTGAGAGTATATGGGTAATATTTGGCTAATATGTGAATTTACAGCACTTTCCTATCGGACCTGGACATGTTGTGTGTGGACAGCCTATGAACGCTCCTTGTCTGCATGCTGAAGAGAAATACACAATAATGTTTGCTTGAAGCTGTCTTTGAACGCAGCAGTTTATGAACCCAGCGGTGTTTTTCACGAGTTAAAATTGTTATTAATGTTATTTCCGTTGCGCCGTTTGTTCTTTGTTTCTTTCCTTGTCCATTTCACTCATGCTCTCCCCCCCCACGCGAAAATAATAATTCCCCTCCGGTGGGAACCAGTGGGAGATTTTTAGTCAAAGAGTCAATTCAAATCTTTCGTGTTCCTTTATTACCTTCATCTCAGACAATTTAGTTGGAAATAATTTTCTCCAACCCCGGTCTCCCTGTGTGACTCTTTTTTTCCTGATTTCTCTCTCCTTCCCTCCCTCCCTCTCTCTCACTCCCTCTCTCTCTCTCTCTCTCTCCATCGTTATTCTCAATTGAGCCAAATTACCTCCATTCATTTAGGCCCCAGACAGGTGAATTATCCTACATGGAATAATGCCTAGATTGAGTTCTCTCCAACCCCCGTCCACGTTCTAATAGAATTAGCCGATAAGGGTCCAGAGGAAGTCGGCATGATTTAAACGTGACACAAAACAGACGCCCGCACTGGGCCATTTTAATTGAGTGATTTGTCTATTTCCTAATGGTTTTCGGGTTGCGGACGTGTTGAGAATGATGCGGCGACGTCGGGCTTTGACTTGTCTTAACCAATTTATCTTTATTCTATTCAACGGCCGTGCGCCGGCTCCAAATCGTGCTCATTATACTTCATATAGCCACTTTGTAAGCTTTCACCTTGAGCAGCACCGCGCGGGGTCTCAGCATAGTGCCGCGACTGCTGACCTTATAATGGTGTCCCTGAAGGTGACGATGGAGCACATCTCACCATCTCTCTGTTAGTGTGTCAGACTTATGATACTGTTGTTCTACTCTATTTAACAGTAGGATCACAGTCGAAATATCAATCATTCTTTTGAGTGTAAATGTGTGCTTAAAAGGATCATTCAGCCATTATGATTGGGGAATGTTAAAGTCCCTGCAAACCCAAATCCACAATAACCTTCTAACTATGTCATTTAGGGTCTTATGTGCATCTAGAATTATTAGACATTAGTGTCAATCTAAATCCTAAATATTGCCATTGAAGTTTTAGTACCGTTCTTGATGTTTGGTTTGAAGTGGGCGTGGTTATGCTCAATACTTATTACACAATATGCTCCACGAACCAATCAGGCTGAAGTACCTCTCCTCTGCAAATTCAAAACATCTATCAGAGATGTATGGGGGGGGGGGGCTGGGGTCAATTCAGCAGACACGCCCACACAGTTTCATAGAGAATACTGCTTAGTTATTCATGATTTTGAAACCTAATTTTATATACTTGGCAACATTTGTTAGGGTAAAAATTTGGCTGTGTGGTTAATAACACATTTTTCTGTGGTATGGAGGAGGATGCTAGTGATACGTTACATGTTACGTTAGCATATGGAGACCCCCTCCCCCCCCCCCAGAAGGCATCCCTAGTGTTGCCCCGTTCAACAAAAAGGGCTTTCTGAATGCACGCGTTCATTAAAAAATGTTCAAATTAATTTGTATAGGAACTACTTTTCAAAAACAATTTATATATTTTTTTTATGCTTCGGGCCTGGAAAAGATTTGGTAGACTTTGCCTTCTGGCTCAGCTCTCTTTTCGTCACAACGGTGCGGTAAAGCGAACGCAATACCGCCCCCGCTGCTCCGATTCTCCGGCCCGTCTCCCGCTCCTTTGTCCCCTCACTCGAGAACAAGACCCCGAGGATATTTGGACTCCTTCACCTAGGGTCGCTGAAACATGTCCTTTGATGTACTGTACTGACCCAGTGGTAATTAAAAGAAAAAGAGGGAGATTTTGAGTGCTAGAAACTAGCAAAGATAATGCTTGCACTTGCACTGGACGTAAGATATGGTCCAAGATCCAAGACGTTTCAAGTCATCTAGAGCCATATGAAATCCCTTTTATTTTTTTCCATATTCCTTTTATTTTTTCCTCAAATTCCATTGTTTCCATTTACATTTTAATTGAGGTGTTAGGAGGGATATTATTTCAGGGGGCACGGTGGCGCAGTGGTAAGCGCTGTCGCCTCACAGCTAGAAGGTCCTGGGTTCGATTCCCACCTGGGACGCTGTGAGTGCTGAAGGAGTGCGTGCCCGTCCGCATGTCCTCGAGTGCCCACCACCCGGCTGGGGTCATCAAAGGGTCCTTTCTGTGTGGAGTTTGCATGTTCTCCCCGTGCCCCCTGGGGGTTTCCTTCATACCCCACATCAAAACATGCAATATCCTGTTCGCTGATGTGGTGCCTCCTCTGGTCGTTCGGGGCGCCTGTTCGGAGGGAGGGGAACTCGTTGGAATAGCGTGATCCTCCCACGTGCTATGTACTACCGATGAAGCTTTCCCTGTCAGGTAAAAAGAAGCGGCTGGCTACTGCCCATGTCTCGGAGGAAGCATGGAGCCAGTTTCGGCTCTCCCCAGATCGGCAGAGGGTGGAGCAGCAACCAGGATAAATACAATTAAAATTAGCACTAATGGAGGATAAAAATGGGATAAAAAAAACGGGAAAAAAATATTAAAGAAGGAGTGATAGATATTTTCTTTTTTACGACTTGGCTCTCTGGGACAGCCTCTTCGACATGTTTCTCAAGGTGAAAACTAAGTTGTGAGGTGCAGTAAAGGTCCCACACAAGACCGACCCCCCTCTCAAAACACCCCAATCGAACACTGAATCATTTCTCTAGGGCTATTTTACAATTATGAAATCATTTAGGTTACTACGATCATTAGATCTACTTCTTATTTTGATCATTAGACCTAATTTTATGAATTTCAGCCAAATGATGGAAAATCCTGCAATATTCCATGTTTTACTGTTGATTCCATTTTTATTACCAAATTCCAAATGAATACCGTGATTCCGTCCGTTCTTTCCATTTTGCGGAAATCATATGGCTCTGAAGTCATCAAAGTACAAGTCAGAGACAAGTCTCAAGTATTCTCTTCGTGCACCAAGTCAAGTCTCAAGCAATTCACATTCAAATTCGAGTCCAAGTCATGTGACTTGAGTCCAGCCGTGAACACTGATCCAAACAGCTCACATGTCCTCACTCCTCTTCTCACGGTCTCCCCTCCTTCACTCTCCTTATTCCCCCTCAGGTGTCAGGACGAGTGTCCGGTGGGCTCTTACGGGCCGCAGTGCGCCCACAAGTGTGATTGTCAGAACGGCGCCAAGTGTTACCACATCAACGGAGCCTGCCTCTGTGACGAGGGCTTCAAGGGCCCGAGCTGCCAGGACCGCTTCTGTCCTGCCAGCCTCTACGGCCTCATCTGTGACAAGTACTGTCCCTGCAACACCTCAAACACACTCAGGTACAACCTCATCTGTGACAAGTACTGTCCCTGCAAACCAAACACACTCAGGTACAGCCTCATCTGTGACAAGTACTGTCCCTGCAACACCTCAAACACACTCAGGTACAGCCTCATCTGTGACAAGTACTGTCCCTGCAACGCCTCAAACACACTCAGGTACAACCTCATCTGTGACAAGTACTGTCCCTGCAACACCTCAAACACACTCAGGTACAGCCTCATCTGTGACAAGTACTGTCCCTGCAACACCTCAAACACACTCAGGTACAGCCTCATCTGTGACAAGTACTGTCCCTGCAACACCTCAAACACACTCAGGTACAGCCTCATCTGTGACAAGTACTGTCCCTGCAACACCTCAAACAGACTCAGGTACAGCCTCATCTGTGACAAGTACTGTCCCTGCAACACCTCAAACACACTCAGGTACAGCCTCATCTGTGACACGTACTGTCCCTGCAATGCCTCAAACACACTCAGGTACAGCCTCATCTGTGACAAGTACTGTCCCTGCAACGCCTCAAACACACTCAGGTACAGCCTCATCTGTGACAAGTACTGTCCCTGTGACCGAGGCCGGCCTGTGACCGAACATAACTTCTAATTAATTGCTCGAGGTCGTTAGCCCAACTCTAATGTACAGCCGAGTTACAAACCACTTCCTGTGTTGCCAGCGGGTGGCGCTATGACTTATGCGCATGTCCAAATTGCGCCAAATTCGACACTGCACTCTCTCAGGTTCCCAGCAGCACACCCGCCAAGTGTGAAGTGGATCGAGCGAATGTTTCTGGAGACGTGATAAACAGACAGACGCTCCTGACTTTATAGTAGGATGATACTGCATGAATGAAAGGAGGGTTATGGTTACGCGACTTCTCCTGTTGAGTGTAAATGTCAGGTGGAGAATAGCTGAAGTGCAGCTATAAACAGCATGAGATCTTTGCCCTTCTGCAATTTGTATGAAACTGTTTCTCCACTCTTTCAATCATGAAAAAAATATGCTATTAGAGATTCATACAGTACATCAGTAAATCATTGAACTTGAACCTGAGAAGGACTCTCGCTAATGTGTTTTCATGAGTTAGGTGTCCTTGTTCGAGCTATTAAATCCAAATTTAGTCAGAAGTTAGAGATGGATAGCAAATTAGGGATGGATAGATAAAGTAGATAGATAGATAGATAGATAGATAGATAGATAGATAGACAGACAGACAGACAGACAGACAGACAGACAGACAGACAGACAGACAGACAGACACAGACACACAGACAGACAGATAATGTATGTCTCCACCCACACCTAAAGATTTTCAAATCCTTAAAGATTATAAAAATCTTGTGAGTCCACACACCTCACGACAGAGCTAACAGAGCTGATTTTTTTAACATTTCAATCTTGGAACGCACACACAATCGCTACCGTTTAGCGATTGACTAATGACTAATGACCACACACTTGACGATGACGCTGAAGATTGTCACCTCGGAGGACGTGGGATCTCACAGAAACTTGCGTGACTAAACGTGACTTCAGAGCAAAACACGTTAACCTTTCTCAAAAGAGAGAGAGAGTAAAAGACAACGAGTAACCTAACCGAGTAACCCTTTGTTCTGAGATCCCAGAGATCCCTTCAATCATGCAGGCTTTCCTCCTGCTTTCCTCTCGTCTGCCCGTCTCCAAACTTCCTTGAACCAGCAGCAAGACACGTTTCATCACGAGCTTCACCTCGCTCTTCTTAACACATTGACTGCCAGCCGTTTTTTTCTTGCTGTAGGTAGCTTCTGCCAAGCCGTTTTTTGAGGATTGTGGCTCATTTTACAAGAGCCGAGGATTATTTTCTGCTTTGAGTTTGTGAACATACAATATCTCAAAAGTACTAATAGAATGTGTACTTTCTCTGTCTAAAAGAGTTAGTTTGTAGAGTTAGTAGTTATGTAAGCATTAGCAGTTGAATACAGCATGGTTTTAGCATCAGAAAAAATATTCAGAGATAAACGGCTTTTTGTGAAATTCGATAGAACTGTCACTTTAACCATTCATTTTTGGCTCTCTCTCTCTCTCTCTCTCCCTCCCCCTCTCGCTCTCTCTCTCTCTCTCTCTCCCTTCCCCTCGCTCTCCCTCCCTCTCTCTCTCTCTCTCTCTCTCTCTCTCTCCCTCCCTCTCGCTCTCCCTCCCTCTCTCTCTCCCTCCCTCTCGGGAGGGAGACGCACTAGGTTTAATCCTAGTGAGAGGGGGAGAGGGAGAGAGAGAGAGAGAGAGAGAGAGGGAGGGAGGGAGAGAGAGAGAGCGAGAGAGAGAGAGAGAGAGAGAGGGAGAGAGCGAGATGGAGAGTTGCTTCAACTCCTCCCTCTTCTTGGCTGCAGCGGCCGTCACAGTCTGCTTTGCTGCTGCCTGTGCCTGTCTGCACAGCCGCTGTTTGAGGAAGTCGGCATGGACTTGCTCGCTTCTTGGAGTTTTGGTTGAGAGAAGCTTTTGCGATTCTGGTCATATTTATGCTGCGTGTTTCAAAGTGTGTTCCAACTGTAATCTATTATGTAAATTTGCAATCCCGCATCGCCAGCAATCAGCGCGAAAAAGAAAGCGTTTTCCCCCATCAATTTTCATGAGAATGGCTGGGGTGAGAATGGCGTGACAAGTTAAAAAAAATGCTTTCCTTCCTCTAGCCAGGAGAGCACTGTTGCCACTTAGTGGGTCGGTGGAATGGGTTGTAAACGTTCGGTGGCTCCAATAATTATATAAGAGATGTAAAAGGGTTAGATGCACAACCCACCGTCAAAAAAAAAAAATCGATGCCAAAAACGTGTAAACACGTTGTTGGCAGGCAACAGCTGGATTCTGAAAATGTGTTTACACGTTGTTGGCAGTGAATGTGTTAACAGCAGCTTCACTGTCAGTGGGCAACAATGGCCGTAGTCGACTCGGTGTTATATTTGGGTTCCTCGCAAGGAACTATGACGCGCGAGAACAGAACGCAGCTGTCCACGGCCAAGGAGGCGCAGATTACGCACGCTCCAGGCGGCTTGGAGGTGCTTAACCCTAGAACACTAACGTCGGGTGATTTTCACCCGGACAATTGAATTCACGTGATTTTCATTGTCTTGCTGCTGTCTGAGGTGGGCGGGTCCTTAGGTACCTTCAGGATGCTCACTGACGTCATTGAATGTAGGTTTGTTTCCCTGCTCCCATTCATGGTTTTTTCTACCGGCTACGTGTTCGGGTGATTTTCACCCGACGTTAGTGATAGAGGGTAAAATATCTTCGGGTTAGGGTTAATGGTATTGTGGTGACTTTTTTTTCACCACACAAGTCCCATGAATGGGTGGACCGAAGGAGAAGTTGGGAGCTCCTGTTTTTTTTTGGGGGGGGGGGATTTTTTTGTAACGATTACCTCATTTTTCCCGAATTTGACATATTTTTTATAGTGTCCCCCATAATAACCTTTTTTGTGTTTTTTGTGATATTTCACATTTAAAAACAAAAGAAGAGTACCTCAATTTGCCATGTATTGTTGTACTTTAAGATATTTTGATGAGAAGTATGTTTTATGGGGTATATTGCATCGGGTGAAATACACCCGACGTTAGTGATGGTGTGACTTTAAATCACGTTAGTGTTCTAGGGTTAATGAATGAGTAGCTATAGACTGGAAGGGCGATGTCCGACTTTTATGATGCAATTTGTCTGTATTTGTAGGCTAAAGGGAGCGGTATGCGCATTGCAGTAGGCTATCAATGCGTTATATGGGCACGATGTCTTTGATGTCGTTCTGCTCAGCATGGCCATGTTAAACAGACTAGATTCTTTAGTATGAAAAGTTAATTGCATTAATTGAAGCTCACCCCGTGTCTACAAAACTTGTCTTCTTGGTCATTATTATGAGTTTTGGCACAACTGAATGACAGAACAACCAACATGATAGAGGAGGGGCTCTCTGCTCAATCGCCTGTCGAGTTGTAAATATCAAAAATGTTTGATATGCCCGATTCACAATCGGGGAAGATCCCCGACAACTCAACAGCAGTCGTGGAACCCTCGACCCTTCTCGTCGGGTCTATGGCTGCAACTAACGATTATTTTCATTATCGATTAATCTGTCGATTATTTTCTTGGTTAATCGATTAGTTGTTTGGTCTATAAAATGTCAGAAAATAGTGAAAACATGTTGATCAGTGTTTCCCAAAACCCAAGATGACATCCTCTAATGTCTTGTTTTGTCCACAACCCAAAGATATTTAGTTTACTGCCATAGAGGAGTAAAGAAGCCAGAAAATATTTAAATTTAAGAAGCTCAAATCAGAGAATTATGACTTTTTTTCTAAAGAAATTACTCAAAATGATCAATTATCAAAATAGTTGTCGATTATTTTTCTGTCGATCGACTAATCGATTAATCGTTGCAGCTCTAGTCAGGTCTGGGGGAAGCATTGGAGAGAGAGAGAGAGAGAGAGAGAGAGAGAGAGAGAGGAATGTCATCCGTTTACCTGACATCTTCTATTTGGACTTTTTGTTACTATGATTGACAGCTAGTGCTGCCCCGTGCTTCATGACCCTTGACCCCGGAGGCTAAGCTAACCCATTGAAAATGCAAGTCAGATGGTTAATAATGCATGGACATCGGTGTGAATACCAACTTCTTCTTTCAAAAAAACCTATAAAGGTGACATTTAGCAGAGGGGAGGTTTTCTGAGGACAGCGACAATAGTGTTCATTCTCCAGATAAGAAGTAGTAATAGATTTAGAAATTGTCCTCTGTACTGTAATAATCTCGACTGTGCTGTACCGACTTCTCTCTGCGTCTGTGTGCCTCCTCAGCTGCCACCCTCTGTCAGGTGAGTGCACCTGCGCAGCGGGGTGGGCGGGGCTTTACTGCAACGAGAGCTGTCCGTCTGGTTACTACGGCGAGGGCTGCAAGGAGGCGTGCGCCTGCGCTAACGGAGCCGACTGCGACGCCATCGCCGGAGCGTGCATCTGTGCTCCGGGGTATATAGTAAGTATAGACCCACAGGCACACTGTTGTACACGGACCCACTTCTGTAGCAAGAATTAGCATACAGAGCGCGGACATATTTTAAAATGAATGTTGAGAAACCATAAAAACTCAGTCGCTCAGGAAAACAGAAGTATATGATGGTATAATCAGTTGTACTTTTAAATATTCAGCAGTGACCATTAGGAAACATTTTTCCCCCCAAAATAGACAGGCTTAAGCCCAATTTATACTTCGTCTCTCGACACTTTTGAAACCGTCGCCGACAGAAATGAGGTCTTTGTCGACACACTAAATCAAACACACCTACACTTTACTCAGTGTCATTTCAGTTGTACGTTATCTCCGAGCCATAACAATATGAGCTTTCAGACTATGATAAATTCCTCTGATATACTTTGGATAGTTGAACTACTTTTATTTGGCAAGCTAATTTTAAGTAGTAGAGTAGTTAAGATGTAATTTAAAGGGACAGCTCACCCTAAAATCCAAAATACATATGTTTCCTCTCACTTCTAGTGCTATTTATCCATCTATATCGTTTTGGGATAGTTGCCTGAGTTTTGGAGATATCGGCCGTAGAGATGTCTGCCTTCTCTTGAATACAATGGAACTGGATGGCACTCGGCTTGTGGTGCTCGAAGCACACGCAAAAATACATTAGAAAAACTCAACAGCATTGTCTCTTTCCAGAAATCATGACCCGGTTACTCAAGATAATGCACAGACTTTGTTGCAAGCAGTTTCATGTAGGAACTATTTTCTTTTGCAGTCTCATGTAGGAACTAGCTAGAAGCTAGCGGGTGTAGTTCGGTCAAAAGAAAATAGTTCCTCCATGAAACTGCTCATAACAAGGTCTGTGGATTATCTTGAGTAACCGGGTAATGATTTCTGGAAAGAGACATTGCTGTTGATTTTATCAAATGTATTTCTTTGGCACTTTGAGCATCACAAGCCGAGTGCCATCCAGTTCCATTGTATTGGAGAGAAGGCAGAAAATCTGCGGACGATATCTCCAAAACTCAGGCAACTAACACAAAATGATACAGATCGATAAATAGCACTACAGGTGAGAGGGAATATATGTATTTTGGATTTTAGGGTGAGCTGTTCCTTTAACTACTTTGGGAAGGAGCTACTGTAGTAATTTGCTAAACTACAGTTTTAACATAGTTTGCCCGACACTGTCGCCCAGCCCTACTCTCTGGCCAACATATGAAGATAGCGTGTGTAGGCTGTTGCAACAGCAGGTGCACACAACACGCTGGCGGTTAACATGCTGAAGCTAATTTATCAGGTGCTGTTGACTCTGCAGGTTCTAGTCGTGCAGGACGCAGCTCGTATGGGAGAGAGAGGCTGCTGCAGGTGCACAGCCTCATCATATAGGTCAATGTAAAGGAGAAGCGCCGGGTGCGATGTCAGGCCGGTGTGTAAAACGGTGTATGTGAGAGTGAGTTCACCACTTTGTAGGGATCTGTGCAAGTGTGTTCCACTTCCCCTTCAATTTCAACGTACACGTGTCGCACGGGTGTGTGCATGCATGATTTCTGTTTGTGTGTGCGTGCGTGCAAGATTCAAGATTTTTATTGTCACTCCGTAGTACAAGTATCACGTGTGAAATTCTTGTGCTGTAGGCTCTGTTACAACATAGTGCAAATAACAGTATAACAGTGCAAAAACAGGGCATATAGATGCAGTAAAACAAGAGAACAACAAGCAATAACAGTAAACTTTTCCTTTTCTTTTCTAGCGTAGACACCTTAAAACACAATTAAACATTCTGTTTGCACAGGTGCAAATAACATAGGCATAATTATCATATGTAATGGTAGCAGCTACTACATGATTGTTTATTTGTGTGTGTTAAGGAGTCTCGTGGCCTGCGGGAAGAAACTGTCCCTCAGACGATTTGTGCGTGCGTGTGCGTGCGTGAGCGTGCGTGTGTAAAGTAGTGACCAATGAGCCCCAGCGCCCCCTGGTGTGCTGACTGATCTCAGTGACTGAGAGATGCGACAGTAGGAATGGGCAAACGACAGGGTAATTGATAATTGGAGAAGGAACACCGTGGATTTGCACGTGGCGGCTGCTGAAGGTGACGGACGGTCCACTCGGTTCATATCAGCTCATTAAAGATAGGGAGGTTCTTTCCTCCAAGGAACGAAAATCAACTTGCAGAGTCTTGAAACCTCCTTGAGAGGTAATCCATCAGTCAAGACTGTGAATATTTACTACCTCTTTGTAGCGAAGATGAGGAAAATCCCACAACCTTCTTGATGTCACCGTGCCCCCCGCGATCTGTCAGATTAGAAACTGTCATGTGATTTCTCCATTACAGGAAAAAGTAATGTAATTACAGTAACATGTTAGCCCCGATAATGCATCAGATATTTCATTCAGTTTGCCCAGTGTCCCAGATCCGCCCCACACACTTTGTGTGTGTGTGTGTGTGTGTGTGTGTGTGTGAGTGTGTTTGTTTGTTTTTTCCCATACATCATTTTATTTAACGTTTTTGCAAAGCAGGGAAAAACAACAATGTGCAGACCTAATACACCAACGCAAAATATCGACAAACAAGTGAAGATAAAAAGCCAAACCAAAATTAAGGGGGCGGAGTCCAGAGAGTTAGTCATGGTCATGGATAACCAACTTTACATGTGCTGGGAAGCCCGTCACACCTTGATCAAAGGAGGGGTCCACTGTAGATCCGTTAGAATAAAAAGGTTCTGTATTTTAAGGGTGTGGAGAAGGCTTTGGAAGGGATGATGCTTCTCACAGTATGCAGCCGCTGATCCAGAGTGGGAGGCTGGGAGCTTTATCAGTGATCCACATGTCTCCACTTTGGAGCAGAGTGCAACAGAACATGCAAAAGGTCTTTGTTACAAAAGTTAGCAGGTAGCTCCGGCATCTGGGTAGTGCAGCGCTAGATTCCCTGCCAACCAACACGAGGGTTGCAGGTTCGAGCCCTCGTGTTACCTCCGGCTTGGTCCGGCGTCCACGCAGGCACGATTGGCTGTGTCTGCGGGTGGGAGAAGCCGGATTAAGGGTATGTGTCCTGGTCGCTGCACTAGCCTCCTCTGGTCTACCTGTTGGGGGGAGGGGAACCGGGGGGGGAATAGTGTCATCCTCCCACGCGCTATGTCCTGCCAGTGAAGCTCCTCGCTGTCAGGTGAAAAGGAGACGCTGGCGACTGCACATGTATCGGAGGAAGCATGTGCTAGTCTACAACTCTCCCCAGATCGGCAGAGGGAGGGGTTCAACGAACGGGACAGCAGGGGGAAATAGCCAAGTACAATTGTGGATAGAATTTCTAGTTAGCAGGTAGCTCATCATTTAGTCCCAGCAGGCAAGTCCTCGCATCCCCAGATGCAAAGGGTTTTTTTAGTTTTAGTTGGACTATCGTCAGTGGGTGCACTGACGATAGTCCAACTAGGACTGAAACGTTTGCTGCCAATTTGTGCCGATCCTACAATAAAATGGATCTGATTAAGACTTTGTCTTGTCTATAGTTCTGTGTGCGAGTCCTCCACTGCTTGTTACTGTATCTTATCTGACTGCCGCACCAGAAGCAAGAATCACTAGGACCGATGTCAAGCGCGCAGCTCTCTTCATGCTCAGTAATTACTTCATATAGGAACCCCACACCAAAACATGCAATATCCTGGTCGCTGAAGTGGTTCCTCCTCTGGTTGTTAGGGGCGCCTGTTCGGAGGGAGGGGAACTGGTTGGAATAGCGTGATCCTCCCACGTGCTATGTCCTACCGGTGAAGCTTCCTCTGTCGGGTGAAAAGAAGCGGCTGGCTACTGCCCATGTCTCGGAGGAAGCATGGAGCCAGTTTCGGCTCTCCCCAGATTGGCAGAGGGTGGAGCAGCAACCACGATAAATAAATTAAAAATTAGCACTAACGGGATAAAAATGGGATAAAAAATCTGAAAATAAATAAATAATAATAATAATAATAACAAGAGCAAAGCGCTTTCTGGCTCACTGGCGAAACTCATGATACAGACAGAGAAGTCTCAGCGCTGACTGTCTGTGGAAGGACTGGTTAAGTAAGCCAGGCAACCGGTGCAAAACATCACAGATAATTACATGCTGATAGCTACCGTCCTCCCATAGGCCTCAGTCACCCGCAGGTGGTAAACCAGCCATACGCCTCGAAATCCGCCTGGCCCTCGGGAAATCCTGGCACGGATTCTGCCCCGTGTTGGGTGGAACTTGAGTGCTGCTGTCTTCAGCACCCTGGACAGCACTCAAATCGAGGTGCGGATCACATGCTGATGTGGACGGGATCTCAGCACTTGTGAGCGCACTTGATAGCTGGCCAGTCATCACAATTTCTTGACCAGCACTGAAAGATGCTCCACTGAGGTTCAATTCTCTCGATGGCTGATGCAGGCGTTCTCCCGCATTGGAACTGATTGTTTTCTGGTGAATCCATTCTAAAGTCACCGCGCTCTGTGGAGCAGGTGGAACGTCAACGCTGATGGCAACGCAACGCTGGTCATGGAGCTCTAACATAACCTATTGAACAAGCGTAGTCCAATAGCGCCGGACATGAGGGCAGCTCCATAAACAAATGAAAGAATGAACCAACAGCAGATTTACATTTAGTACAAAGATCTGATATATCCGGATTCATTTGGTGCCTATAGCTTCATGAGTAATATAAAGCCTGTGTAAGAATGGCCTCTCCCAGGCTCAACTTTATCTATTAAGAAAGTACAAAAAAAAATCTTAATTCCACCAACTTTATAATAAGGCTTCTCCTCCCCTACCTTTGCACATTTGGCTCACTTTATGAATATTAGATGAAGAGACATTTAAAGGCAGAGGGGTTGGCAGCGTGCAGCTTTTCATCAGCACAGCTTATGTGTTGAAGGTCCAGATCAATGCACCAGTGAAAGTGGGACATTCTGCTAATGTCAAGCTGCCTGTCTGATCATGTCCTCTTATTGATTGGACAAGTGCAGACATCATGTTTCTCTGCGGGGACGCCATCGCCGATGCTTGTCTTTCTCCTCTATTATGTATGTGCCTGGTGCTGCATCTCCAGCGTCACATTTAAACAACGTCTTGTGCTTATAGTGTTTTTTATAAACGTGAACTCCGAGCGACATCCGGTTCCCAGGAGAGGTCCAAGTCAAGTCTCAAGTCTTTGAGCTAAAGAGTCCAAGTCAAGTCTCTTATGGATGAGCGTTCTATCATCCGGTCTGTTTAGAACACTGCATAGCTAAAACTAAGGAGTTGTGCTATATTATCCTCACTCCTTTATCTATTAGCATATATACAGTATCAGCATTGACATTATTATTAGTAGACATTCCCTTAATGTTAATGCACCAAAAATTATAATAAAGATTGTTCAAGTCCCAAATCCCAGTCTGAGTCAAGTCTCAAGTCTTTTGAGGACGAGTCTAAAGTCAAGTCTCGACTCATGATTTAAGCATATTGCACTGTAGCGCCACCATGCTGGGAACTAAACACACTGCACTTTAGGATTGACTGACTCCCTTTCTCTGTTTTTAATGGGGTTATATGGCTCTAATGTGGACTAAATTTTCCACTGTGTTCTTTGTCTCTGTCTGTCTGCCTGTCTGTCTGTCTGTCTGTCTGCCTGCCTGCCTGCCTGTCTGTCTGTCTGTATGTCTGCCTGTCTGTCTGTCTGTCTGTCTGTCTGTCTGTCTGTCTGTCTGTCTGTCTGTCTGTCTGTCTGTCTGCCTGTCTGTCTGTCTCTCTGCCTGCCTGCCTGTCTGTCTGCCTGTCTGTCTGTCTGTCTACCTGCCTGCCTCCCTGCCTGCCTGTGTGCCTGTCTGTCTGTCTACTTGCCTGTCTGTCTGCCTGTCTGTCTGTCTGTCTGTCTATCTACCTGCCTGCCTGTCTGTCTGCCTGTTTGTCTGTCTGCATGCCTGTCTGTCTGTCTGCTTGCCTGTCTGTCTGTCTGTCTGTCTGCTTGCCTGTCTGTGTGTCTGTGTGTCTGTCTGTCTGTCTGTCCAGGGTGAGGACTGCTCCCTCAGCTGTCCAGCCGGCCTGTATGGGACCAACTGCACCTCGTCCTGCTCGTGTCACAACGACATCTCCTGCTCCCACATCGACGGCTCCTGCATCTGCAGAGAAGGTGCTCAGGCTTTTCTGCTGCCGCTCTGTGTCTGTCTTCATCCTAAAGGTCAGATCCACTCTCACTGTGACGTCATCGTCTGTGACGTTCACTCAGTTACACTACAAGAGTTCACCCCCCTATTCTTCCCATTTGTACTTGGCCAAGTCCACCTGCTGTCCCACTTGTTGCTGCACCCCCCTCCGCCGATCTGGAGAGAGTTGTAGACTAGCGCATGCTTCTCTAAACTCACTTTCGAAACACCTGGCAGTCCAAAAGTCCAAAAGTGTGGTGTCCGGGTAGTGCAGACTGAGGTAGATTCCCTGCCTACCAACACGAGGGTCGCAGGTTCGAGCCCCCGTGTTGCCTCCGGCTTGCGGGGGCGTCCGTACAGGCACAATTGGCCGTGTCTGCGGGTGGGAAGCCGGTGGGGTATGAGTCTTGGGGTCACCTGCACTAGCGCCTCCTCTGGTCGCTCGGGGCGCCTGTTCGGGGGGGAGGGGGAACTGGGGGGAATAGCGTGATCCTCCCCACGCGCTACGTCCTGCCGGTGAAATTCCTCGCTGTCAGGTGAAAAGAAGCGGCTGGCGACTGCACATGTATCAGATGAGGCATGTACTAGTCTACAACTCTCCAGAGATCAGCAGAGGGGGTGGAGCTTAGTGAATTATTTGGGGGTGGGGGTCAAAAAGTATTTTGGCCCCTGCCCATTTTATTTCGTCCTGCACTTGGCTTCACTCCCTAATATGTCTCATTATGGGCGTGTTTAAATATGTATGTGCCGCTGAGCCTCCCGGGGAACATGGGTAATTTAAGTGGCCAGACATCTGAGGCGAGGCTCAGGGCCAGCGGCTCGGGCGTGGCTGTCTGTCTCACCCGTTAAACCCTTATTTATTTATTTCCCTTTAAAGCTACTGAAGGGAGAAGTTAGCGGGGGGAAAGTTCAGGCACACCCTAAAGGGTTTTCAGACGTGTGTCGTCGGCTATGTTACAAGACAAGTATGTGGTCGATGCCAGTGTTGGGCAAGTTACTTTCCAAATGTAATATACTACATATTACTACTAGTTACTTTCATATGAAAGGAATAAGTTACTTTACAATAGTACTGTCTGTGTAGAGTAACTTGTTACTTATTACACTACTTTTGCATTACTTTCACCAAAACCGCAGTGGCAGAATGACATTGCCGCCCCGGAACCATCCCGAAAAATAATTTCAACCGCCTTGAAGTCAGTGTAAACAATACAACATTCTAAATGTTATTGTTTTATTTTGTTATTGTCATCTGCAGTGGTTATTTGCATAAAAACACACAGTTTGATTAGGAAAGGATTGTATCTTTATTTGAATATGTGCTTTGATTAAAAAACATTAGCTCAATTTGTAACTTGAGTTACTTGACAAAGTAACTGATATAATATTACTGAAATCCTATAAGTAATAAGTTATATTAGGAAGTTACTCCTAAAAGTAATATATTACATGTAATATGTTACTTTTGTAATGAGTTACCCCCAACACTGGTCGATGCTGTACTACTGTAGAGCCAACTGCGAGAAACCTATAAGTAGATCTGTTATAGGCCTCTAACACTGTGAGCTATCGCGCCCCGCCAGATGAAAATGGCGGGCGGGGACGGGGGTATCGACCTGCCTGCGTCTGTCCGTCAGTCTACCTTGATATCTGAGGTGAGATCTCAGACGTGAGGCGTCTACACGCTGCTGCGTTTCTGTCTGTAAAGAAGTTACTCTGATTAGCCTGATGGGGGAACTTTTCAAAGATCAAAATGTGCCAATCAAACATGAGATCTTGGTGTTGATTTTGAAGAGAAACTTGGAGGGATGCCACGTTTCGCCGCTGTGTACTGGCATTTCAGACGGTTACTGATGATCTGATGGGGGCGTAATAATCAAAGGCCAAAATTCTAACATTGAAAAGCCCTAAGTCCTACAAAATTAAAGAGCCCGTTGAAGGCTAACTAACTTTTTAGTTAGTTTAGTTTAGTTTAGTTTTTTTGCTGATGTTGCTGTTCACGTATTCACCACTGAACGCAAAAAAAAGACATACAAAAAAGTAGATTTCTAGACATTCTTTATATAAAAATGAGCAGAGTCTCTATTTATGGTAAACATTACATTTCTGTTGATGGCTCATCCTGCACAATATTCAAATGATGCTTCTCAGAGTGTCATGTCGTGGATGGAGGATGGTGGGTTTTGAGGAGGGGAGGGATTCATGCTTTGACTCCCTCATATTTTACTGGCAAGGCATATCTCTGGTATCTTTTTAGGTATTGCTGTACCTGTCAACCGTCGAGCAGCTGTTTTTGCTCTGCTCTACGAGCTCAGACTGAAGAAGCGCTCCTCTCATTCTCTTCTCAAATGAATTGTCAGTGCTGATCGTCTAGTTCTGTCTCTCTTGTCTAGCTCTGTCTCTCTCTGTGTGCTGATTGTCTAGCTCTGTTGCTCTCAGTGCTGATCGTCTAGCTCTCTCTCTCACTCTCTCTCTCTCTCTCTCTCTCTCTCTCCAGGCTGGCAAGGTGTCGACTGTACCATCCCCTGCTCCAGCGGCGCCTGGGGACTGAGCTGTAATCAGAGCTGTCAGTGTGCGAACGGGGCGGCCTGCGACCCCGTTAACGGCACCTGTACCTGCGCCCCGGGCTGGAGGGACGACTACTGCGACGCACCGTGTCCCGTGAGTGGCCGCGTCGTCGTACCCCGTGACTGAGTTGACCGCACGTCTCCGTCTGAGAGCGGCCCATCATTCCTTTGCTTGCTCACTCTGCCACTCGCACACGCACACACACTCATTCACACACAAGAGGAATGGTTGCAGAATGTGTTGCAGACTGAATGAAGATGTAAGATGATTTATGTTTGTTTGTCGTCCCCTTGGGTATAAACCATTTCAGTAGTGCCTACCCGTCAAAACTTTGGACACACACATTGTCTTTATTTTTTATTTTTCACACTTTCACACTTTTCATATTTTAGAAAGCCATTCAAAGTATGAAATAACACAAATGGAATAATGCCGCGAACAAAATAAGTGTTAAACAAATCAAAACCGTCTTTGGGCAGAATTGGGAAAGAATTGCACACATAGACATCAACTTCACTATTTCTATATTTGTCTAGGAAACAAAACTCAAGCATTTAAGCAGAAGCCTTTAGATCAAAATGGCTTTAAGAGAATGAAATAATAACAATATCAATCGTAATACGTGGCATTTATAGCGCTTTTCTAGAAAAACATAGCACGTTCAGTCAGGTGTGTCCAAACTACACTGTACAGTATATCATAATGACAGAGGTGCTTCTACTGTAGATTGCTCTGGGCTGGACTGCAGGGAGGAGTGTGACTGTGTGATATGTTTTTGTTCGTGTCAGGAGGGAACTTATGGGCTGGACTGCAGGGAGGAGTGTGACTGTATCAACGCTGACAGCTGTGATCCAGTGACTGGCTTCTGTCACTGTCTCGCCGGATGGACAGGTGAGTGACGCCTCCGGGGTCAGCTGACTGACTACTGTCAGCTGACCCTGGTGAGTGACGCCTCCAGGGTCAGCTGACTGACTACTGTCAGCTGACCCTGGTGAGTGACGCCTCCAGGGTCAGCGGCGAATAAATAGGCTCGTTTGAGATGAGCAAATTCTGCGCAGATTCGACCAGCGCCTTGCTTGCCCCGTTGCATGATGGTTAGAAAGTTGTCCGACTTGCTCCGCCTGCCCGACTGCGTGAGCCACGGGACTCTCGTGAGAGCGAGGCGGGCGCAGATTTGGAGCGAGGCGCCGCAGTTGCTCCCCACCAACTGCGCCCGACTGCGGATGACAGAGGATGACGAGAAACGCATCAAGCTGAGCGCCCATTGGTTCAACACAGGTGCATCACAAACCCACAGTGAAGTGTAGAAACTTCAATTTTATATCTATTCCAAGCTGTCACTCTACATTTTACATAAATACCACCTGTAATGCCTACATTAAAATTAAAATAAGTAATCTGAAGGGCTGGGTCATTTGAGCAGTGAGTGTGGGTGGCACTAACGCATGTTTTAATCTGTTTACAAACCGCTGTTAAACAAAACTGTAGAAGAAGAAAAGCAGCAGTTAGTGTGCTGCGGGGGTGTTCGACTTGTTGATGCCTCGCCTGACTGTGCTCGCCTGCTCTCGTCTGCTTTCCAGGCGAGGCGGCAGTCAACTCAAACGAGCCTAATATTTCAACGGAGACAACAAATTGACATCACAGGCGCTGACTCAGCGATTGAGAGATCCATTATGACTGGCTGATTATACTTAACAGAACATACTGTATTAGACCGGCTCTAAATAATGGACAAACAACTGGTGCTATTTTTATTGATTAAAAAAAGAGCTTTTGACACGGTCAATCATCAGCTTTTGTTAAATAAATTAGTCTTTCAGTATTGATCAATCAGCAGTTATGCTGTCAAGACAAACACAAACCGCTCATGGCAAGATATACAAATAGCTGTGGATACGATCCACACTTTCTACAGTGGTACAGTAAACTGGAATGAGATTCCAAAGATGATGGGATTTCAAGCAAGACGGCCCAACTTCAACTCACTTCCTGTCATTTTTGTCTGTGGTTTTCCACGGCCACGCCCACTTAGGAGACTTTCGGCAGGTCTCAGTCTATTGGAGTCACGTGACAATTTAGGAGACTTGCTGCTACCATGTGTTAGAATTGGCGGAGCCTGCGGTGACCCATCTATAGTAATATAATATCTATGGAGATTCCCCTGAATTTATGCAGTAGTTGCGTGATGAGGCAATATACTTAGGCTGCCACAGGACAAAGCTAGACAATCCTTAATACACCTATTTATTTTCCAAATGTTCCCATCTTTTTTCTTTTAAATATCACTTTCACTTTCTCTTTTGTTCTCTTGCTGCAGGACAGGAACCCTCTGAAAACCAGCATTTTTGCTGAGTAGGGCTCAAAAGTATTTTAATGACCTTCATGGTTGTTTGGATGGTTTTCCCCCCCTGTTAAATGAATCAACAAAGTGAAACTGACATCAAACCTTTACTCACTATAATTGCTGGAGGTTCAGGCTGGGATGAGGAGGATAGCCCTCCTCTCCTCCAAAGTTCAGCTTCAAAAGCCGTGCCCTATACAGTAGGTAAAAGCCTTTGAGGGTTACCCCAGCTGGGCTCTCGAGAGGCATGTGGGTTGTGCGTTTGTTTTTTGTTTTTTTATCAAGATTTTTGTCCCCCTGTTTTACCGGGAGGACGTAGTGCGTGGGTGGATCACGCTATTCCCCCCAGTTCCCCTCCGAACAGCCCCCCCCCCCCCGACCGACTAGAGGAGGCACTAGTGCAGCGACCAGCACACATACCCTTCATCCCGCTTCCCACCCGCAGACACGGCCAATCGTGCCTGTGTGGACGCCCGACCAAGCCAGACGGGGGCTCGAACCTGCGGCCCTCGTGTCGGTAGGCAGGGAATCTATCACTCCACCACCCGGACGCCTCTTATGAGTGACATTTTTATGTTGCGACATCCTCAGCAGGAAGATGAGTGGTCAGTTGCACCTCTTTGAACCCGTTACATTAATAATAGACCCTCTTCACCGTGGCCATTTTGTGTCGACAAGGCAGGATAAACACAGGTGTACCAAGACATTGATTAGAGTTTCCAACTTCCAGTCCATTTTAGGTGTTCCAGTGCCGGCGGGCCCTAATTAGTGAGTTGATTGCACCTGTGTTTATCCTGCCTTTTAGACACAAAATGGTGGCTGTGAAAAGGGTCTACTGCCCTGTTTGGGTTGTGGCACTGCACCTTTTCCCCGCTAATTGTCAATCAGTGGAGCTGTGAGGAGCGATGATCAATAGGAGAGCTGATGCATATGGAAAGGGATTTTTAATTCACTGCCAGAGGGAGCGCCCGTAATGATGTGACATTAGGAGGAGCCTCAATATATTGATGAATTTCATCAAAGGTCAAAGCAAAAGAGTTGGTATAAGTTTGGTTCGAAGAAGTAAACAAACATATATATTTGTGTTATTCTGAAACAGATAGGTCTATATAATTCCCGTTACGGTGATCAGTGTGCGAGATAATTATCTTTATGAGATGATTAGGATTTTCATGCAGTTGAAACATAATTGCGGTCCACTTGAAGGTTTTAGCTGTGAGCTTTTCTTTTGCTCCCATTAGGTGAGAAAACTCAATAAAGCTGCATTCTACAGTTTGTAATTGCTTTTAATCTCACACTACCTTTAGCACTATTTCCAAAGAACCATTATGAATATTCCTTTTGGACTTAATGGACCCTGTCTCTCCTCCTCCTCCCCCCCCTCGCTCAGGCGCTGCAGTACAACTCCTCAGCCTTTCTCAGCTCCATAAAGAGGACAACATAGTCCTCGTGGCTCATCAGCCAACATCTCATACATATTAGTCTCGACGCCAGACCCATGAGAGTTCTTACGCTGATACACTACGTTACTGCATGCTGCAGAGCTCTCTCTGGGTCTGGGACACTTTCCCTCAGAGGGCTGGTTATGGGGAGGGAACCGTTCACTTGGCCAGTCATATGCCAGTGTTGGCTTCGGTCCTCTCCAATCAGTAACGACTTTGCGATTAGACGACACGGGAGGCGCAGCCCATTTGCTCTCTCATCGGTGCTACGACCTGTCACTCATTCAATTTCAACCCGCCTTCAAAAACCAGCAGTGGCTGTTAACTGGCACAGACTCACTTATGTAGTATGCGGAGCGCAGCGATTCAAAGTAATAATATTTGAGTCTGGGGAGAGACTACATACATATGTACCACATCTTCTACATGCACTCCGTTTGTCTGTCTGATTCATGATAAACTACAGTATAGATTAAGTGTAAGTCTATACATGCAGAGGGTAATTAATGAGACAGGACAACACCAAGGGCTGATTATATTTGTCTGGTCTGAAGTAGTTGCCTATTAAACTTTTATAGTTGGCATCGGCATTCCCGTGAGCCATGGTCAGAGGCAGTCTATTTTTTGAGCAATTCTGACATCTCTAAATATACTTGTGGGCAGCACATTGGCTCACTGGTTAGCACTGACAGCCAGGGTTTGGAGTCACCATGTTCTCCCTGTGTTCAGGTGGCTTCACCCTCCTCTCTGTATGCAGTCTCCATGTTCTCCCTGTGTTCAGGTGGCTTCACCCTCCTCTCTCTATGGAGTCTCCATGTTCTCCCTGTGTTCAGGTGGATTCACCCTCCTCTCTATATGGAGTCTCCATGTTCTCCCTGTGTTCAGGTGGATTCACCCTCCTCTCTATATGGAGTCTCCATGTTCTCCCTGTGTTCAGGTGGCTTCACCCTCCTCTCTATATGGAGTCTCCATGTTCTCCCTGTGTTCAGGTGGATTCGCCCTCCTCTCTATATGGAGTCTCCATGTTCTCCCTGTGATCAGGTGGCTTCACCCTCCTCTCTATATGGAGTCTCCATGTTCTACATGTGTTCAGGTGGCTTCACCCTCCTCTCTATATGGAGCCTCCATGTTCTCCCTGTGTTCAGGTGGCTTCACCCTCCTCTCTATATGGAGCCTCCATGTTCTCCCTGTGTTCAGGTGGCTTCACCCTCCTCTCTATATGGAGTCACCATGTTCTCCCTGTGTTCAGGTGGCTTCACCCTCCTCTCTATATGGAGTCTCCATGTTCTCCCTGTGTTCAGGTGGATTCACCCTCCTCTCTATATGGAGTCTCCATGTTCTCCCTGTGTTCAGGTGGATTCACCCTCCTCTCTATATGGAGTCTCCATGTTCTCCCTGTGTTCAGGTGGCTTCACCCTCCTCTCTATATGGAGCCTCCATGTTCTCCCTGTGTTCAGGTGGCTTCACCCTCCTCTCTATATGGAGTCTCCATGTTCTCCCTGTGTTCAGGTGGCTTCACCCTCCTCTCTATATGGAGCCTCCATGTTCTCCCTGTGTTCAGGTGGCTTCACCCTCCTCTCTATATGGAGTCACCATGTTCTCCCTGTGTTCAGGTGGCTTCACCCTCCTCTCTATATGGAGTCACCATGTTCTCCCTGTGTTCAGGTGGCTTCACCCTCCTCTCTATATGGAGTCTCCATGTTCTCCCTGTGTTCAGGTGGCTTCACCCTCCTCTCTATATGGAGTCTCCATGTTCTCCCTGTGTTCAGGTGGATTCACCCTCCTCTCATGAGTCTCCATGTAGACTCCATATAGAGAACCTGCGACGCGACCTGCGACCCCTGCGTTGGTAGGCAGGGAATCTACCGCTACACTACCCGGACATAAAAAATAAGCAGGAACGGGGCTCCTGCTTATTTTAACAAACCCATAGCACAATCATGTCGACTCACACATTCACCATTTTGCAATACAAATTGTTTCTTAATTTTTTACTATTTTCTACATTTTAAGCCGTGGCCAAAAAAGTCAAATCAAAACTATCTCACATTTTAAATTCTTTGATGGAAAGGAAAAGTGTTTGGGAAATAAATCATACATAGGCATCAACCAAAATGGAGACTACAGTTAATCAGGTGTTTCAAACTTTTGACTGGTGTACTGTATGTATATATAGAGAGACAGAGAGTATATATATATATATATATATATATATATATATATATATATATATATATATACTGTATACTTGTAAGGCTACCAAAACAAAATGCGCTTTAGGAGAGAAAACGAAGGTCAAGATTTAGGTCTTTCATACCTTCCCTTACCACATATATTGTGAGTTTTTCCCATGAAGTTCCTTAGAGTTGAACTGGGTCAGAAGCGATCGCATGATCAAATCAGATCCTTTTGTTGGTGTGTTTCAGTGGTGCTAGCTGTTCACAAGGGAAACCGTTACTAGTCATCAGCTTTAGTGACAAAGGAATTTAAGTTTGGCCTTTCTTCAACTGCTCGCTCCCCCCTCGCTTTCCCTCCCTCTGATTTCAACCCAGCTTTATTAATTGAGTTATAATGGCTGCCTGTGCCCCACTCTCATATTCTCTCATATTCTGTGTCAAAGGCACTTTCTAATGAGCTGTAGACAGGCCAGAGAGAGAGAGAGAGAGAGGGAGAGAGAGAGAGAGAGACACAGAGAGAGAGAGAGAGAGAGGGAGAGAGAGAGGAAGAGAGAGGGAGAGAGAGAGGAAGAGAGACAGAGAGAGAGAGAGAGAGAGAGAGATGGTCTGTGTGTATTTGCACACATGTAATCCTTAGTCAGTCTGTGCTTCTGCCTGTCCCTATGTCTGTCTGTTTCTATATTTAGATATGGTGGTGTGTGTGTGTGTGTGTGTGTGTGTGTGTGTGCGTGTGCGTGTGCGTGTGCGTGTGCGTGTGCGTGTGTGTGTGTGCGTGTGTGTGTGTGTGTGTGTGTGAGCGAGTGTGGCTGAGCGTAGCTGAAAATGAATGTGTAATGTGAGTCTCTCAGGCATGCCGGTTTCCAGACTGTGGAGGGCTCGGATCCGTTCTTTAAGCCGGCTTTTGTGGAGACAGACTCCTGCCTCTTAGGACACACACACACACACACACACACACGCACACACACACACACACACACGCAAGACTGATGAAAGACTGAGACACTTCAACTTAAAGGGGAAAACATCTCCAGCAGAATTGGGAGACTATAGTTTCTTTTTTACTTACTGTGTATTGGGTTTACAAGAACATATAATTGTGTCATCAGTATGAAAAGTTAAAATGTATATTCCCTCTATAAGAAGACATGATAAAAAAGTGACAGTTTTACATATTGCTAAACACCAAAACAGCTTACAAAGACTGAGAAAACTAAAATAACACAACCACAAACAAACACACACACACACATAAACACAAACAAAGTTCCCTTTTAAGTCCTTCAAAATAAAAGAAATGCCTTCCGTTAGTTTGTCAGTGTAAAGATTTTAGTACGAAGTAGCAGCAGCAGGAAATGCTTTCTTCAGCTCGGCAGTAACTTGACACGGCTCCGAGCGATCGGGAACCGGCAAAATAAAGCAGATATCTGAAAACTTTGTACACAAAGCGAAAGACAGGAGAGAAAGTAAACCTCAAAGCACAGAGATTCAGTTAGGAGCTAGAAAAGTACTAACGTCTTCCTCTGTGCTCTCTCCAGCACAGAGAGTTACACATCGCTCTGAGGGGGAGAAGGGGGGTCGTCAAGGGTTGCCTGCGATTGGGCAGCCCGCTTGGAGGCGGGGCCAGACTAGGCCCATCTCGAGTGCGGCTCGGAACAGCTTTGCACATCTTTTTTTTTTTTAATGGAAACCGAAATCGGCGCCGTATGATGGCGTGACTTAGCGGCGGCGTATGGCGTAACTTAGCGGCAGCGCGGCCAAAGGCGTCAGTGCAAAAGCCCTACGCATCTGTGGACAGATATTGTTAGCATGATAGCATCAAAACTGTACAAGATGCAGTCACAAAGGTTTACAGGTGTGTACTGTAGTTGACATCAACATGAAGGCAGAGTTTGTGATCCCAGCAACGGGCTCGGCCCACATTCCTTTTAAGTCGCGGGCATCACGGCTGGTGTGATCTCATCGCAAGATAGTCTCTATTTGGGAAATGCGTAAGACTTCTCCACACTTCTCCACATGCATGAAATAGGCCACGCCCATCACGGGGGAAAATCGCTCCTTTCACTCCCATCATACACCAGCGTCATTTTCCTTGAATTAAACATAGCTAAAAGCTGTCGTGTGGTGGGCTGCGCAGACAACAAATGTAAAAAATCGGCAGTTAAAGTTTTTTGTACTCCCGAGGAAAACAAGGAAGCCAATGAGAATTGTCGGGAAGAAAAATGTGGATCTAGCTGTCAAGGAAGTAAGTTGGAGTGTTCATCTTCCGTATATACAATCTTTTGGTGCAACACGCAACCATGCACGCGACATAGGAGAACGCCAGGATTGGAGGGGGGGGTTCTGTTTTCCCCCGTTTTGGGCGTGGTTTCTGAATGATGACGCGCTCCGCAGTGTCTCTATGCGATACTAACCGATCTATTCCACCTGAACCTGAGCAGTTTGTAAGGAGTAAATTGATCAAATCCAGATTATAACGCAACACAATAGAGAACGCTTGATGTGGAACATATGAGATCTTGTGTATAAGACGATCTGGATGGGAAACACTCTCTACCCTCTGGCAGATACCAGAGGATGCTGCCGGAAGAGCAGCACCTCTCCAGCACGCTGCACTGATGCATGGCCACTTTACACAAGCTTCAACTCAATCTTCATTATGTGGGGAGAAGGTTCAGAGATGTTGCCACCTACTCCAGCCCTCCCTGCCAAAGTCTACAGTTCCCCCGCTGTGTGTGTGTGTGTGTGTGTGTGTGTGTGTGTGTGTGTGTGTGTGAGACAGCGAGATGACTACAGAGCAGATGCAGAATGAAGAAGAAGCTGGCTATCTTTGGCTCTTGTCGTCTACGCGTCTCTTATCTGACACATGGCCTCTGTCTGTGCCCCCCCCCCCCTCACACACACACTCCCCCCCCCCCCCCCCCCCCCCCCCCTTCCCCCTGCCACCTCCGTCTCTGGCTAGGTGCTGAAAATACCTGCAGCTTAACGTCCCCGCCCGCCCGGCATCCCCCCTCGTCGCATCATTCTCCTCCTCCTCCAAAAGTCCAAAAGTCAACAGTGACACATCCGCACATTTGCGAGCGGCGGTAGAGAAACGAGTCGTACGGTGGCCGTGAAGTGCGAGTCACAAGAAAATAGGACAAATAGGAAAACGACGACCACAAATCAGGAAACGACGGCAAATATTAAACAAAAGACTTTCAAAAGTTGAGCTGGGTACCTTTTCTGGTCGAAGTTAATTTTGTGTTTTCTGCTTTGTGGTTGTGGTTTCTGTTTTGCCGTTGTGATTTCCATTTTGTCTTGTTTTCTCTTTTGTTAATTTGATTTGCAATTTGTTGTGATTTAACGACAACCACAAATCAGGAAACGACGGCAAATATTAAACAAAAGACTTTCAAAAGTTGAGCTGGGTACCTTTTGTGGTCGAAGTTAATTTTGTGTTTTCTGCTTTGTGGTTGTGGTTTCTGTTTTGCCGTTGTGATTTCCATTTGGTCTTGTTTTCTCTTTTGTTAATTTGATTTGCAATTTGTTGTGATTTGTTCCTACTTGCCGATTTGCACTTCGCTTCTCTGTGAGGGTGCCAAGATGTCGGACTTGATCGTTAAGGCCCGGGAGTTGAGTTGTTCACTGATCCTACTTCTCTTCTCTTTCTTGTTGTAATCTCTGTTTTGCCCTTATTTAATCTTAGAACATTTTGGCTCATCCAATTATTGATCTGCTCTAAACAACGACACAGTGAGTCTATTGGACTGGAGTCGTCTGCTGAGAGAGACAGATATACTGTATATGGGTGTCATCTGCATAATTATTATGCTAATTAATGTTGTAGCTCTGTAACGTGTAAGCATGTAAACAGTGAACAGTAGAGGTCCAAGAACTGATCCATGGGGAATTCCACATGGCATAGCCGCTCTATCTGATTCATGGCTGCCAATAGTACAATGAGGCAATTAAGGACTGTCTCCTGAAAGTCCCACACTATTTTCCGACCTGTCCAGCAATGTCTAGACTGAGGTCTAGTAAAACCAGAACTGCTATTTTACCTGAGTCAGTATTCCGCCATATATAATTTACTTTTATAAGAGCTGTTTCAGTAGACTAAAAAGTGTGTGTGTGTGTGTGTGTGTGTGTGTGTGTGTGTGTGTGTGTGTGTGTGTGTGTGTGTGTGTGTGTGTGTGTGTGTGTGTGTGTGTGTGTGTGCCTGTGCGTGCGTGCGTGTGTGTGTCCGTGTGTGTGTGTGTGTGTGCATGTTTTGTGCAGGTGTCCATTGCGACAGTGTGTGCGAGGAGGGCCGCTGGGGGCCCAACTGCTCCTACAGCTGCACCTGTGAGAACGGAGGCTCCTGCTCCCCGGAGGACGGCGCCTGTGCGTGCGCGCCCGGCTACCGAGGCACCAACTGCAGACGAAGTAAGAATGCAACACATACACACACACACATACACACACACAGAAACACACACACACACACACACACACACACACACACGGGCGCACACATCTACTGATGCATCTGCGGTGTAGTGTGTGTGTGTATCCTATAGTGGCCTTCCTGTTTTTTGGTCATCCAGAGAAGAATAATGATGTGTCTGCTGCTCCCATGTTCTCACTGCGAGCCGCTGGGTTGATGGCAAGTCAAGTTTAGTTGTATAGCCCAAATTCACAAGCATGTCTCCGAGGACTTTACAGCGAATGTGTCTCGCTAAATCTAGCTAAGCACAATCAATAAAGAGGATTGAACAATGTACATACCTTAAAGCTTATAGAAAACAAGCATAGAAGAGAAGAGAAGAGAGGGAAGAGAGGGAAGAGAGGGAAAAGAGAGAATGAAGAGAGAGAGAGAAAGAGAGAGAGGTAAGGGGCAAGTAGCCTGCAAGCAAGAAGGTTTGGCGAATCAGTGCTCCTAGCTTGCAAGTTATGTTAATCACCATCTACACTCCATTCCACTCACTCTCCACAGTCTCCACCCTAGAAATCGATTTCTAGTACAGTCAAATGCTTCTACACTATAAAGAGGTTTACTTGGACAAATCAAGTGATTCAGCTACAAGATGAGTCACGATTCACCAGTGACCATAAAACATTTGACTCAGACAAACAACAACAACAACGTTTTGGTCCGAGTCAAGTGTTTGATGGCCACTCGCGATTCAACTCGTAGCTGAATCGCTTGGTTTGTCCAAGTAAAACTCTTTGTACTCTATAAGGATTTGACAAAACGTCAATGGAGAAATGCATAGGGAATTCACTTACTGAGGTCCCATGCCATGCGGACCCGGGAGGGGGCGGAACTAACTGTGTGTTCACACCAAGGCCAGTTTGGCTGCACAAATTAGGCTCTTCACCAAAGTTGAAAAATGTCACCTCGAGCGAATGGCCGGCTGAGGCGAATATCTTGTCATTCACGGCACGTCATTTGCGCCGTCCGGTGCAAAATGGTCTCTACTTGTATGTTTACCAGTGTTGGCAAATTACTTTCAAAATGTAATATACTACATATTTCTTGTTACTTTCATTTGAAAGTAATAAGTTACTTTACAATATTACTGTCTGTGTAGAGTAACTCGTTACTTATCGCACTACTTTTGCATTACCTTCACCAAAATGACAGCAGTAGTAGAATGACATCGCCGCCCCGGAACCATCCCGACAAACAATTTCAACCGTCTTGAAGTCAGTGTAAACGGTCGAAAATTCTAAATGTGATCCTTTTCCTTTCTTATTGTCATCTATAGTGGTTATTTGCATAAAAACACACAATTTGATTAGGAAATGATTCTATCTATCTTTATTTAAATAGATGCTTTGATTTATTTTTTAAGTAACTAAATGTGTAACTTGTGTTACTTCACAAAGTAACTGGTATAATATTACTGAAATCCTATTGGTAATAAGTTATATTACTGAGTTACTGCTAAAAGTAATATATTACATATATACTTTTGTAATGAGTTACCCCCAACACTGGTGTTTACATTGACTTTGTATGTAATCTCGTTCCTCGAATTTCGCCTTGGTGTAAATGCACATTTAGGCACTTGTGTGTGTGTGTGTGTGTGTGTGTGTGTGTGTGTGTGTGTGTGTGTGTGTGTGTGTGTGTGTGCCACATAGCATGCAGCAGGTTTTCTCTGCCTCTGCTTACATCAGGGTGATGAATCCGAGGGCTCACGGTTCACAGTTTAAGCAATTATCTTAATTACAACGATTGTGTAGCGAGAGAGTGAAACATCAGGGCCGTCTCTGCACAAGCCTGTCCTCCCACTTAGTGAAGCATCAATTAAAGATAATTAAAGGCCTAAGCAAGACGTATGGGCTTGGACCTGTGCTGAAAGCAAAACAAAGCAGAGCTAACAGGGCTAACCAGGCTAACAGGTCCACCCTGGGGACAGACAGCGAGCAGCGGGCAGAGAGACGCACGCTTGGACACACACACAGGCAAACACTCTCTCACACACACACACACACACACACACACACACACACACACACACACACACACAACAGGGATCGTAGTAGACATAACGTTAAAGGATAAGTATACCAACAAAAAAAAAAACATAAAAAGCCTCCATACATGCTCACCTGGTGTAATCCAAGTCTTCACAAGCCCTGAGATTCCCAGTTGACTTGAAAAGATGTCATTTCACACCCTGTTTTAGCTGCAATCTTCACTGTGGCCACAGGAGGAAGGAAGGAGCAAGAAGGAGGCCTGCTACAGATTTAGACTAAAAACAAGGGTGTCAATTATGTCTTTTCAACTCAACGTGATATCTCAGGGCTTGTGGAGACTTGGATTATGCCAGCTGAGTACTGTAGAAGGAAATTGTCTGTTCAGCTTTGAAAGTTGGTCTGAAGACAGGCAAGGCCGCAGCTCGTGGCCTTCCTGCAATGGCTCTTTCTGAATATAATTCGATGGTCAGTTTCTTGTGATAAAATAACTAACAGGAAATGTAAGATTGAAAGGTAAATGAAATGATGAGATCAAGCGTGGATGAAGTTTCTCAGCGTGTGGTTTATTTCTAAGTTGCATGAAGTTACAGCGATAGAATAGACAGGTCAAGAACAGTGGTGAGAGTATATGAGAGCTGTGAGGTAGTGGAGTGCATGGAGGATAGAGAAAAAGTGGCCACCTCTCCATTCAGTGATGTTGGTTATAGAGCTTTGTCAGAGGCAAAACAACCAGCTTCATCATCCTGTTTCTCAACCTCCTCCTCCAAGGTCACCTTAACCCTACAACCAGTTTGAGAACATCACCTGTCTCACTCTCGCCCCTAACTAGCCAATATCCAAAAATCATACTTCAATATCTACAACAACATCCTCTCATGAGTTTAATGCACCCAGGCCTGTGTTTTGGCCCTCATTATACCATTTCACATAGTTCCTGCATATTTGATTTAATGATTTATTTGTTTATTTGGACGGGACAGTGCAAAATTAATGAACACAGAAACCATATAACAGATACTAAAACCTGGAACATAGTAAAAGTGTAAAAATTGCCGGATTTAGCACGAGGCTAATTTCCATCCGTTCAGTCGAGGTCATCTTGACCCATTCTGTCGCCACTTCTGGCAGCATTAAAGCTTCTGGCTTTTCATAATTGGTCAGTTGTGAAATCATTGTACAAACATTCATCCCAACAATATCAAGACGACATGATTTCCCATCAACAATATTAAAACAACATGATTCCCATCATTTTGGGGACAAACTGCTCATCATTTTTGACATTTTGGCATGACACAAGTTTCTTCCCAGAATCCTCAGACCTCTGACCAAAGGCCAAGTCGCAGGTTCAAATCCTTCCACAGTACCGCCCCCTTTTTTTTTAGTTTGAAAGTTGGACTCCATCCACTTCAATTGTTTAGGATAATTCTACAACAGTGTTTTGTGTGAAAATCCACTATTGTTTTGAGGGTTCCCTCTGTAACCAAAATTAGTTCCTTGTTTGCCTGAGGCACATGCTGTACTGATGACTGCACACGGCGCATGTGCCTCAGGCAAACGAGGAAGTAACTTTGGTTTCAGAGGGAACCCTCTTTGTTAGTTCTCGCTATGGATTTACTTTGAAAATGTTTCCCGTTTGGATTATTATTTCATCGTGTGGAGAGAACACGAGTCACAACATACATACATACATGTGAATGTTTCTGCCGCTGTTGGAATGTGTATTTTGGGCGGCTGAATAGTGGCTAGGCAGCTGTATCATATACTGCCATTGTAGTGCTAAGCTAAGTAGCAGCGAGGGGTGAAACGCACTTTCTAATGCACGCACAGTGACGATAAAGGCATCTACATTATACTTTTACTATTGGCAATATGGCAAATAGGCAAATCTCCAAAAATGTTGGTGTCTCTCTTTAAGAAAGAAAGGAAGGGTTGCCACAGTTAGAGTGGAGTTAAGTGTTGATGTAGCCGCGCTAGCATGTAGCTCTGGTCCAGCTGCTTGTCTTTGGCCAATCCGTTCCTGTGGCAGTTCACCAGCCCTCCACTCGGTGTCCACTGGATAGTTCATTTATGGACGCCCTAACTTAGACAATGCCATTGTCCATGCGGTCTGACGCACTACTCGGGGAGAGACGAGAGAGAGCGTCCTAACCCCGGAAATGCTTCCTTTAAGCCCTCCGTACTAACATAAACCTCCACCCAACATCACCATGGCAACCCATTATAAACAATATGGCGGATCTTACCCGCAACACTAGCAAGGCAGTTTTGTGTTTGTGTGGTATTTATTCAGTTTGGTAAATCACGATCTTTAGAAAGCATGAGCTTAAGGTGGCTGGCTATAACCTCCTTGGACTCAACTGGGACTAGTTTTCGTCTCTTGATGCTAGGTCGTTACTAATGGTCGGGCTACTTGCTGGAGTAGTAAACTAGGGGTGCATTCGGAAATAGCCACTCCGAGTGCCAGAGTGCACACTGGACCGTTTGTAAATTGGGAGCGCCATTGTAATGTACCATAGATCCGCGCTCTCATTTCAGTGGGGAGCGTCAGAGTGGATTTACGGTTTCATTACAGAAAGTCTACTCGGTGTGACTCATTTTCCAGTAATTAGTCAGTATCATGTATTGCCAGGGAAACGGAGATAACACTAGCATTTTATTTTTTATTTTTTACAGCGAATATGAATATATCTCTTATTTTGTTGGTAACCGTTAACGGTAACCGCATAATCACAATATTACAGGAGAGCGTGTGCTTTACTGTCATTATTGGCACTTCAGTGAAGCGTACGCTCGGCCTAAGTTCAATAATGACAACTGCTTAATTAAACTGACCAAAGACTAATCAGAGGACTAATCAAAACTTTCCTCCAAACTCTGAAATCGACTTTTGGAGCAGACTCTCTCTCACACACACACTGTTCACCCACATCCTCCTGTCCTGTCTGCGTGTGTGTGTGTGTGTGTGTGTGTTGTGTGTGTGTGTGTGTGTGTGTGTGTGTGTGTGTGTGTGTGTGTGTGTGTGTGTGTGTGTGTGTGTGTGTGTGTGTGCGCGCGTGTGTGTGTGTGTGCGTGTGCGTGTGTGTGTGTGTGTGTGTGTGTTTGTGTGTGTGTGTGTGTGTGTGTGTGTGTGTGTGTGCAGCCTGCTCCTCTGGTTTGTTTGGTCAGCGCTGCAGCCAGGCGTGTCCCCAGTGTGTCCACAGTGATGGAGCGTGCCACCACGTGAGCGGTCACTGCCAGTGTCTGTCCGGCTTCTTCGGCTCGCTCTGCAACCAAGGTCAGTCCTGCTTTCCTTCAGCTCTTCAGAGTAGTGTTGGGCAGGTTACTCAGGAAGACTAATAAGTTACTCTTGACTTATTACTCCTTTGAAAAGTAATATTACATTACTTATTACTTGGTATCAAACGTAATTAGTTATGTTACTCGTTATATTACTACGGTATTACTTTCGCTACCCCCCCCCCCCCCCCTTCGAACAAGTGACGTACAACCTGTTTAGTCAACTCCTTTTAGAACTGAATCCACTTTATTAGAACACCTTACAGGAGTCAACAAAAAAATCATAATTAATATTTATTTGCCTAAAGTAACACTTTGTTTTAGCACTGTGCCAGCGCTGGAGAAAGTAATGGAGTAACTTAAAGTTACTTACACTACTTGTTACTGGGAAAAGTAATATATTACAGTCATAATATTGAGTAATATATTACTGCCCAAGACTGCTTTTAAGTCTAAACAGTTAAATTCACAGTGAAATGAAAAATGCCTTTTCACCCTTTTAGCGCATTCTAATATACAAAAAATAAAATAAAAATCACAATTATTTTCTTTATATAAAAATGCCATTACTTTTACATCCTAGAGAACATTTTTTTACACACATACAGCAGCCTACAATACATACATCACAGATTTTGTTTTTATTTCAAACTGACACAAGTGGCACTGGCAGCATGGTGCAGTTATGTATTTTTGACAGTTTGAATTCATGTTCCCTTTTGCCAAGACACCATTGCCGTGTCCCGGTGGCTCAGATGTATTCACTCTGAAGTTGTGACAGCTCAACATTCTGTATAAAAGCACTAAAGCCGTTTTCCATGTTTGTTCTTTTCCACCCCACCAACTTCTGAACAGTCGCTCCCCTCATTATGTCCCGCCCCAACATTCCGTTTCAACCAGAACATGTCAGATGACAGAAGCGAGACAGCATCTAAATGCTGTTTGATTGTGACTTTAACTGTAAACTGGAGGTAAACTTGATCTTCTGTCGCTAAATCATTTTGTTAGATCTTTGCTACTGAACACAGCTACTGAACAGCTGCTCTGCTGCAGGAGGACAGGGATGATTTTGATGATGATGAACACTGTAGTCTGAAGGATCTTTCTTGCCTTCTCTACTCTGTATCTAGGTCATAAAGGGGAAAGGGGTGACTGGACTATGGATTTAGATTAAGGGGTGACTGGACTATGGATTTAGATTAAGGGGTGACTGGACTATGGATTTATATTAAGGGGTGACTGGACAATGGATTTAGATTAAGGGGTGACTGGACTATGGATTTAGATTAAGGGGTGACTGGACTATGGATTTAGATTAAGGGGTGACTGGACAATGGATTTAGATTAAGGGGTGACTGGACTATGGATTTAGATTAAGGGGTGACTGGACTATGGATTTAGATTAAGGGGTGACTGGACTATGGATTTAGATTAAGGGGTGACTGGACTATGGATTTAGATTAAGGGGTGACTGGACTATGGATTTAGATTAAAAGGGTGACTGGACTATGGATTTAGATTAAGGGGTGACTGGACTATGGATTTATATTAAGGGGTGACTGGACTATGGATTTAGATTAAGGGGTGACTGGACTATGGATTTATATTAAGGGGTGACTGGACTATGGATTTAGATTAAAAGGGTGACTGGACTATGGATTTAGATTAAAAGGGTGACTGGACTATGGATTTATATTAAGGGGTGACTGGACTATGGATTTAGATTAAGGGGTGACTGGACAATGGATTTAGATTAAGGGGTGACTGGACTATGGATTTAGATTAAGGGGTGACTGGACTATGGATTTAGATTGGGATATTTGTTCATGTTGTCATTGATACATCACAGTTGAAAGGGGGTGAAGGTCAGACAGTCCATTTAGACTTATTCCAAAATGAGACAAATGTATTACAGTGATCAGTTTCTCTTGCTCAACTCAGTTTTGCATTAAATGTCCACCAGTGTTTTTGTTTTTTTGCCAAAACAAAACAGGTAAATAGTCAATCTTTCCTGTCTGGTAAGGTAGTCTACTGGTAACTAACCATGATTTGGAGTCCTTGTTTAAGCTAGGCTGGTAAAAGAGTGAAAGTGCGCTGCTGGATTTTGCAAACCACTGTAGATTAACGATGAAGGCTGTGGCTCAGGAGGCAGAGCGCAGGTCGTCCACTAACCAGAAGGTCGGTGGTTCGATCCCCGGCTCCTCCAGTCCGCATGTCGACGTGTCCTTGGGCAAGACACTGAACCCCAAATTGCTCCCGATGGCTGTGCCAGCACCCTGCGTGGCAGCTGGCCGCCCTCGGTGTGTGAATGGGTGAAGGTAGGCACATTGTAAAGCGCTTTGGATAAAAGCGCTTTATAAATGCAGTCCATTTACCATATAATAATAATAAAGGGTTCTTTTTATACCTCCTTAGATAACACTGCTGTCACTGCTGGCTTAAGTGGAAATAGAGAGCCGCAGTAACAAGTCCGGAAATCATCGATGCTAACAGCCCTGGTTCTTCACAGTTTTCGCCTATGGGAGTTTTGAATGGGTTTTTGGCGCGATGCTTCTAATAATCTCTCTGAGCAACGCTGGCTTAATCAAACGCGAACCAGTGTTTAGTAATATCATCTTCACACACGAGGACCACTTTTACGAGTTTTGAAGCTTTTACGTGCCGTTAAAAGGACGGCTAGCTAACAAACGGCTAAATGAGACTACACTTTTGAGTCGATACGTCAATAACGTCACCACTTCAAAGGGCGAACACGGAAATTCTCTTTCCCTCACCTGGTTCAGCCCGTTCAGCCCGGGGTAATCAGTGCACACATCAACAACAGTCCAGGTTGAGTGCTGACGTGACGTGGAAGCCTATGCGACAGTGTGTAGTTCTGGATTAGCTTAGCTCGAGCATTTTACTTCTAGGGCTCGCATTTACGCTACAAAAGTCATGAAAGTGGTCCTCATGTGTGAAGATTATCCGACGGAACTCTGGTTCGCGTTTGATTAATCTTGCGTTGCCCAGAGACCGTATTTGAAGCCTCGCGGCAAAAACGCATTCAAAAATCCCATAGACAGAAACAGTGAAGAACCAGGAAGTTCGGGACTTCCGCATTCAGCCTACAAAAATACGCCATCCCTGCGGCTCTCTATTGAATTAACTATTAAAGGGGGGGGGGCGGAGTCTAAAACCTTGAGCTCATTCTGTCTCTCTCTCTCTCTCTCTCTTCTACAACTTCTTCATCCTCATCATGAGACATTTGATGTGAAGTTTTTGTCATATTCCTCCTGTAACGTTACATCAGTATTTCACTCAGCCTGGATGCTTTAGCTCCTCTGTAGGTTAAACGCTGTTCATTCTCAGACTAACACAGTTGGGCCCAAGGTTCCTTTCCAAGTGGAATTTGAAATAAAAGGGGACAGTGGAGGGGTGTGCTGTGAAATATTCATCTAAAGATGAACAAGGTCTACATTAGCATCTTTGAGCAGGCCCGTAGCTAACTGGCTGAGTCTTGATCGATCAGATGTCCGACATGGGGGGGCTTTCCCTCTTCTCTCGTTGTGGGATACGCATTTGTACAAGCTAATGATGCTATTGACTGGCTAACTCTCAAAGTGTGTTTTTGCAGCCCAAGGCTATGAGAATACCATGGGTGTGTGATATGGCTAACAGATTCCGTTAGCCCCGGGCTAACGGAATCCCTTAGCCTGGGGCTAAGTGCAGTGTGAAAAGCCCCAATGTAACGTTCGCTTGTTTTGAACAGCCACCCCGGAGCCATATCAGCTACGTGAGTGAATAAACAGCTATCCGATCAACATTTGGCAACTTCCAATAATTGCCACTGAAAATCAACAGTGGGAAATGTGTCGTGTAGCAAATTAGTGTGGTTTTGAAAATCATTTGTGATGCCAAATTGTAGCCGTATCAGCCTAAAAGTTGTGTAGGCCTACACAGCAAATTTTTCGATTGTTCATAAGTGTTGATTTTTAGGTGTTAATTG
>NC_139645.1:13183711-13326211 GCF_964638095.1 Poromitra crassiceps | reverse complement strand
GTGTGTGTGTGTGTGTGTGTGTGTGTGTGTGTGTGTGTGTGTGTGTGTGTGTGAGAGTGATTAGATTGTCTACCTGTGTGCACATGCACATTGCACATGCATATCTCCATGGGATATTGATGCTGTCAAGTGAAAACCTCACATGTTGACTTTTCCAAAAAAGAAAAAATTGGAAAAAACTTTAACCAATGATAATATATTATAATAATATATTATATAATATAATATATTTATATAAAAAATAAAAAAGAAGGAGAAGAAGAAGAGGAAGAGGAAGAAGAAGAAGAAGAAGATAATATTATAATTTCTGTGATATATTGCCCAGCCTATTTTCATACAAGAGTATGGTAAACACAACCCATACAGGCCCATGTAATTCTTCAACTCAAATCAAAACTGTGGGCAGTGGTGGCCTAAAGGTTAGAGAAGTGAGCTCGTTACCGGAAGATCGTCGGTTCAACCCTTGTGACCCTGGGTGGGGAAAGTGAAAAATCTGTGCTTGCGCCTCCCTCATTACCACCACTGGTACTGGTCAGCTTCCAGGTGTGAGTGTGTGTGTGTGTGTGTGTGTGAATGTGAACAGGGCACTCCTGAAAAAGAGAGCATTGCTCTCAGTGAGACTTCCCCTGTAGGAAAAAAAAGGGGGGGGGGGGGGGGGGGGACAGCTATATGTGGGTTTTACAGTACAATATTAATAATTACAGTAAAATTTGGATATAGCAGATATCATATACAGTATATCAACATCAAACTAATTTCCAATGATTATTGTGATAATGTCACCTAGCCTAGTTTCATATAAGCTCAAGGGAGGCAGAACTGACATGAATGAAACATTTGACCAAGATTGGCGTTATGAGCAGCAATGTGTGTATCCAGCTGCAGTAGAGCGTTATGAGGTTTTCTTATGATAACAGCAATGTGTGTATCCAGCTGCAGTAGAGCGTTATGAGGTTTTCTTATGATAACAGCAATGTGTGTATCCAGCTGCAGTAGATTGTTATGAGGTTTTCTTATGATAACAGCAATGTGTGTATCCAGCTGCAGTAGAGAGTTATGAGGTTTTCTTATGATAACAGCAATGTGTGTATCCAGCTGCAGTAGAGCGTTATGAGGTTTTCTTATGATAACAGCAATGTGTGTATCCAGCTGCAGCAGAGTGTTATGAGGTTTTCTTATGATAACAGCAATGTGTGTATCCAGCTGCAGTAGATCGTTATGAGGTTTTCTTATGATAACAGCAATGTGTGTATCCAGCTGCAGTAGAGAGTTATGAGGTTTTCTTATGATAACAGCAATGTGTGTATCCAGCTGCAGTAGATCGTTATGAGGTTTTCTTATGATAACAGCAATGTGTGTATCCAGCTACAGCAAAGTGTTATGAGGTTTTCTTATGATAACTGCAATGTGTGTATCCAGCTGCAGCAAAGTGTTATGAGGTTTTCTTATGATAACTGCAATGTGTGTATCCAGCTGCAGTAGAGTTTCACAGTAAAGTAAACCTCTCCACCTGCTCCCCCTGTGCAGAGTGTCCTGCGGGGACGTTTGGCTACGGCTGCCAGCAGCTGTGCGAGTGTATGAACAACGCCACCTGCGACTACGTGACAGGAACCTGCTACTGCAGCATCGGCTTCAAAGGCATACGCTGTGACCAGGGTGAGCACGCACAGCTAACGGCTAACAGCTAACTGCTAACAGCTAACAGCTCAGTGTCGTCTGTGTGATAAGGTGCTGGATGTCTGATGCTGCGCGTGTCTCGCCAAAGTAGCTTTTGGTTCAGATGAATCATACGACAACATTGGACGAGAGAGGAAGCCGCACACTGGTTTGCAAGGGTGTACAAACACGAGGGTCGCAGGTTCGCGCCCCGTGTTGCCTCCGGCTTGGCAGTGCGTCCGTACAGTCACAATTGGCCGTGTTTGCGGGTGGGAAGCCGGATTAAGGGTATATGTTTTGGTCGCTGCATTAGCGCCTCCTCTGGTCGGTCGGGGGGCACCTGTTCGCAGGGGAGGGGTACTGGGAGGAGTAGCGTGATACTCCCACGCGCTACGTCCTGCCGGTGAAACTTCTCGCTGTCAGGCTGACGGCTGCACATGTATCAGAGGAAGCATGTGCTAGTCTACAACTCTCCCCAGATCGGCAGAGGGGGTGGAGCAATGACCGGGACAGCAGGGGGAATTGGCCAAATACAACTTAGGAGAAAACGGGAGGGGAAATCAGGGAGTTGAGATGTCAAAATGAGTTTGTTAAAGCAGCTACGCGCAAGAGTTCCGATTGTTATTAAACAGTCTAAATTTAATATCGATGCATCACATCTTACCTCTAATAGTAGACAAGACCAACGCCGAGTAGTCTCGCTTGAACCCCGAGTGAATCGGCCAGTGTTGTCTTGATGATTAGTCTGTCTGCGGCCGGGGCAGATCAGGAAGTGAAATGAAACAGTTTGCGGCAGCCACTTCGGCCAGAACCACAACATAATAAAATTACTTCCAAACAAACGGTTAGAATATAACGAGAGATGTTCGCGAGAGTAGCAAGCCCCTGGATGAAGCGAGCATGACGTTCTCCTTGTTTATGGTCTGTTACTAGGCAGAGCGAAACGGTTGAAGGCAGGCAGCTGCCGTAAACCATTTCATTTCACTTCCTGGTCTATCCGGCCCGCCGGAAGACAGACACAGACTCTATAATCATCAAGAGAGCAATCATCACACGGCTTTGGTCTCAGCTACTATTATAGGTAAGATGTGATGCATCAATATTACATTTAGACTGTCGAAAATCTTGCTCGTAGCTGCTTTAATAAGAGATGGTGAAAAAAGCATCCAGCATCAGAATCCTGTACTGAAGAAGGCCTGAGAAGGTGTAATTGTTCATCACCATTTTTTCTTTTTTCACTATTTGAGCACTTTATTTGCACGTCTTACTCAAGAAGGCTTTTAGCTATGTCAGCTCCCTGGTGGCTTCTTCAAGTCCTAGCTGCTACGACATGAAAAGGCCACCAGGGTGCTGACATAGCAAAAAGCGCAGGATTTGCTAGGACCTAGCAAAACCCTGAGCGGGTCCTTCTGGCATGTAATATATTACATCATATATTATTAGCATTGTGTTTATGTACATTATGTATGTAGTTGCACATGTAAAAGAAAATCAGGCCATATGTATTTTCATTCTCTAGTAACCAGGTGGCATGAATCTTTCAGAAGACAAAATAATGAAATGGAACAGAATCGTATATATATATCTATGTGTATATATACCTGTATATGTACCATGTGGTTCTGGTTGTTATAATATAAACTAAAGTCTATGTAAAATGTTAACTATACGCTTTATGTCAACGGTGGAGTTTGCCTTTCAGGCAAAGGGTGCAAGATACATTTATGATCTCTGTCTACCCAACCATGTTATAGGTCTAAAAGGGCAGAAATAATTACATACCAGCGTAGTAAAATTACAGTTAAAATTCACAACTAGACAGAAAATGCAGCACTGAGAGCCAGTGATCTGTAAAAAGCAACATGACCATTTAGCCAAAAGTTGGTGTATTTATTTGCCAATTCACGTTAAAGAGGTGACATGCCCATTGAATCTGAGGGGGCAATTTGGAAAAAAAACAAAGGTTTGGCAGGGGGGCACAGTGGTAAGCGCTGTCGCCTCACAGCAAGAAGGTCCTAGGTTCGATTCCCACCTGGGACGCTGAGGGTGTGTCCCCATTCCCATGTCCTCAGTGTCTACGGCCCAGGTGGGGTCACCAAAAAGGGCCTTTCTGTGTGGAGTTTGCATGTTCTCCCCGTGCTCCCTTGGGGTTTTCCTTCAGATAGGAACCCCCTGCCAAAAAGAAAACGTGCAAAAACAAACAAAAAAAGTTTGGCAGGTGTGCACGTGTCCCTTTGTGACATTGAGAACTTGCCCCTCTCTAAAGGTCTCTGCATGGCCCTGGGGGAGAGTGTCATTTAACTAGACTACATCTAACTTGACAAAGTAGCGTAGGTTTGTTCGTTGCCGTTCTCGCTCGTTTAGTTTCGGTTCCCAGACTATTGTTAGGCGGAGATCTCCAGTTGTCTGGGAGCCGAGACTAGACTGTCTCCAACAATGTATCCCCCCTTTCTCAGCTGCACTGATGATGGAGGAACTGAACCCCTACACCAAGATCAGCCCGGCACTGGCGTCCGAGCGCCAGTCGGCGGGCGCCGTCCTGGGCATCATCTTCCTGCTGCTGCTCATCATGGCCATGCTGGGCCTGGTCGTCTGGTTCCGCCACCGGCAGAGAGAGAAAGGCCAGCACGTCCCCAACGTCACCTACACGCCCGCCATGCGCATCAACGCCACAGACTACTCCCTCTCAGGTGAGACACGCCTACTAACACCTGGATCGCTTCACATGTTCTGTAACGGGGGCGTGTTCGCCTCGCCTGAGTCTCCTCCCACAGGCCAAACACGTGCAGGTGGATTGGAGACTACAGCTGCAACTAACGATCATTTCCATTGCCAATTAATCTGTTGATTGTTTTCTCGATGAATTGTTTGGTCTATAAAATGTCAGAAAATGGTTAGATCAATGTTTCCCAAAGACCAAGATGACGTCCTCAAATGTCGTCTTCTGTCCACAAGCCAAAGATATTCAATTGACTGTCATAGAGGAGTAAAGAAACCAGAAAATATCCACATTTAACAAGCTGGAATCAGAGAATTTTGACTTTTCCCCTTTTAAATTACAGATGAATCGTTCCAGCTCTATTGGAGACCAGTCTACTCTAAACTATATGAGAATGTGAAGGAGATGAGAGCGTCTGTCTATCTGTGATGGACTGACGAGCTAATAAATAAGTTGGTAAAGAAAAGGTGAATGAATGGATGAATTGATGTTCTAACTGCAAAGTCCCTCCTCTAGGTTCCAGCTGCAGTCCCTTCGTTACAATGTTGCTTTTGTGACACCGTTACTTTTGTAACAATAGTTACTTTCAATCCCAGATGGCTCGTCGGTGGCTCAGGTGCACCGAGTGTGCTGTGCACGCGTACATATTTTTAGCATGTACAGGGGTGGTGTGACACCTGTATGTGAGTGTGTGTGTGTGTGTGTTGTTGAGCACGCTGGTGTCTCGTGTGGGCGACAGCAGGGCTGCAGTTTGCAGGCATGCTCACCTCCCCAGTGCCGGAGTCGCCTCCTCCCAGCAGCCTCTCTGTGGGCCACTGCTTCTCCAACCCCAGCTACCACCGCACCCTGGGGCCCTGCACCTACGCCGCGCACTACGCCAAGCCCGACAAGATGGCTGCCAAGGTGGGCCCTCAGCTGAAAAGGTCACGGCTGAAAAGTCGCTTAGCGTTTTGGATTACGCTTTGTTGACAAAAAGTCAGCACAGCCTGCCGGGCACTCCGGCTACGATATTTTATCCACAGAGACGAGCTATTGTTCGTCACGATGGAATGGGAAATAATTTTTTCACCTGCTTAGCAGATTTTCCATGTCATAATATACCCCTGTTTAACAATAAATGTCAGTCATTTTGGATTTTCTTTTTATATCAAAACCCCATTACTTCTGCTTTCTGGAACAGCATATTTTTGTGGTTACCTCAGGGAATAACAGTAATACAATACATAATATTTCCAAGCAATAACCACCCCAACATTCCGGTTCAACCACAAATACGTCAAATGATGGAAATGTTCTCAAAATGTCACTTTTAGCATTTTTTCTATGATCATAAGTGCAAGTGTAGTGTCCCAAGCAATAATTAAATGAACAGTTTTTTGCTGTAGTGTAAAGTTTTTAGTGTTTGTGTTGTCTTAGTGGTCTCTGTGTATTTCCCAGATGAAGATAAAGAAGCGTCACAGGAACAGCGCTCCAGAGTGGGGGGCCTACTGCAACCTCGCTGAGCTGGGTCAGTCTGGACTCCTGCCTCTGCCAGCCTACCTCCTAAAGCCCCCCACCACCACCAACACACACACACACACGATCCGTGGTAAAACCGCTCTGCGCACGCTGTGCCATTGTTTTCCTATGGGATCGAGGAGAGTGGTGCCGCCCAACTATACGGTACCGCTACCCTTGGCGTCGCGCACCGCGCAGATTTGCCACAGAGCGCTGCGCTCAAAGTTCAAACGATTTAAACTTTGACCTAGTTACCGCTGACCTTTCGTGAGCGCAACCAATGTTGCCTAGCAACAGCTACTGCTGCTCTCTGTCTGCTCTACCTCTGAGCCACGAGCAGATCTCTTAGCATGTGAAGGCAGCTTAAGCATAGACTGTAAAAAAAAAAGATGGACGTACTGTAGTGAGTGATGTCACCCATTGGTCTGTGGAAAGATTGGCAGTTTGGCTGCTGCCATCTTGGTTTTTGGAGCCAGGCGTGACGTAGTCTGATCGCTAAAGTCGTTAATGATTGGAGGATTCCGGCGCAACCAATCACTGGCCAGGATTCCAAAACCAGAGCAGTGTCCCAGACCAGGAGACAGATCTGCAGTAACGTGTAGTGTATCAGCATAAGAACTCTCATGGGTCTGGCGTTGAGACTAGGCGTGACATATTTGTAGCCAAATTTGGACGAGAGGGCGTTTCCCACAGCTGCAGCGCCGCCTGCTATTGGTCTGTGATCGGGGAGCTGCGTGATCACTGGACAGGCGACCTGTCAATCACGGCCAAAAGAGTCTTCTTTATCATCTATTTTACTCTAAACAGGTGAGTTATATAGATGACAACATGAACGGTGAAATTAGCTATAGAGACCAAAACTGTTTTCTGAACCAGGCTGTGAACATGTTTATTTATGCTGTAAAGTCGGGCATTTTAACATGGGTTGAATGGAGAATGACTACCTTTTGCAGTCAGCCTCAAGTGGCCATTCGAGGAACTGCAGTTTTTTTAATGCTTCCACATGGTCCTCAATGCGACCAAACAAAACTACCCCCTCGCTCCTAAGCCAATCGTACACGAACACCTATGTAGGGTGGGTTGAAAGAATGGAATGATGCCCCTAAAGGCCACAGACGCAAACAAAATGACATGTTTGCACAAAAAACATTGGGTACACTGGCTTCAGACGTCTCACTCAGTGTGAGGTCTAATTGGTCTAAAATATCACATGATTTATATCAGGATATATCGTCCCACGATATATCGCAATATCAAAACGTGACAATATGTATCGTTGAGATGAAATCTCATATCGTGAGAAAAAGAAGCTGAACATGGTGGCACTGATCTGCATCTGATTGCATGCTCGCTCTCCTTTTCATTGCTTTGTTTGAACAGACGAGGGACGTTACAGACACGGAGGATGAAAATGGTGAAATTACTCAAATTAGCGTGAAGGATGCCCCCTCAACTTACAAATCGATCGCAAAAAAATATTGTTAAAGTATCGTATCGTTATCGTGAACCCAATATCGTGTATCGTATCGTGAACTGAGTGTATCGTGACACCCCTAATTTACTCTCAAGACTAGTCCTTTCTTTCTTTGTTGTTAATATTTCAGGAACGTTTCTCTCTGGCTTCCCTCTGTAGGTGTTTACTGCCTGGACCGACGTTTCAGTTACCACCCGGAGCCGCGCTGCAGAGGTACTCTGTGACCTCATCACCTCTGACCCCCAACCCCCCAGCCAATCCTGTTGCTCGAACAGTTCCCTCAGCCAATGACTGGCCTCTCTTGCATCTTGAACCTTGACACCTCATCGTATTGTTCCCTGCGTTGAAAGTCACAGTGAATGTGGAGGGCTGCATGGTCCCGTGTAATCGTGATTGATTGGAATTATATAGCACTTTTCCCTAAGTACTTTTTTTTTTGGATTGTTGTGATAAAAAATGCTTGATTTTCTAGCTGCTTTTCTGAAAAATTCCAATGCAATTTATGAAGGTTTAGGTTTGTAGCGTTTTGTTTTTTGTTTTTTTGCAGTAAAATTGTGGGAACTGCAAAAAATTGCTAGTTGAATAACCCGTTTTGCTGTTTTTGCGAGAAGTCGCAGAAATTTTGACAAATTGCACGCCCCCGCAAATATTGTGCAGATTAGTTGAATTTGCATTAATTATTGAGATCAGAAAATTGCAATTTCATGGAGGGACTGGTATGGCTTTAATTAAACAAAATACAAAAATATAACATACAAAAGTTACAAAGTGAAAGAGTCAGATATTGTAGTGTAGGCCTTTTGGAAAAGGTGGGTTTTGAGTTGATTTTTGAATGAAGAGTTGATTGGTGATGGGGGTCAGAAGGTTGACATCAGCTGATCTGAGGTGTGAGATTATTAAGAGATTTCTATGTGGTGAAGATCTTGAAGTGAATTCGGTATATCTTTTCGGTGTGTAACGGGGGCCAGTGAAGGTATTGAAGGATGGGTGTGATGTGTCCTCTGGAGCGGGAGTGGGTTGAGCAAGCGGGCAGCTGAGTTGTGAACATATAGTTTTTACAGTGGAAGGGATATAGGATGCTGTAGCATGACACTCGAGCTGCAGGACGTGTCAAGCTGCAAGCAGGAGTGGGTGGACAATCGATACTGCTGCTGGACCGTGCTGACAGACAGAGCCTAATTAAATGTGAAAGCATAGGTTTCAAAAGTCTAGAGAGCAGTGGTACTCAACCTTGCCCTACTCAGGAGCCACACTGACAAAAAGCAAGCTTTGCAAGAGCCACAATCCAAAAAAAGTCCCTTTCCTCCCCTTATTTTATTCGATTTTTATTTTTTTTATTTTAAGTAGGACTTAAAAGACCACCTCATGCAGTTGATCTAATGAGGCATGAAGGACATACTGTCGTGGTCAAGACTTTCTCTTTCACTCTCTGCTCGTCAATCAGGCACATTCAAAATGAGGATTTCTTTTAAAATCTTTTATCTTATCTTTATTTTTTTGTCTTAATTGCATTCCACTACCAGTCAAAAGTTTGGATCCATGCACTCGTTATTTTTCAGATTTTATAATAATATCAATAAAGACATCAAAACTGAAATAACACGACATGACCAAAAAACAGATCAAAACAAAACTGTTATATTTTAGATTTGCCCTTGATGGAAAGGTAAACGCATTGGAAAGAAATTAATTCATAGGATCAACTTCACTATTTATATTTGCCTAAGAAACACATTAGCATTTAAGCATAAACCTTTAGATACCCTTAGATATGCAGGTGCAGATCATACCTGGTGATTGCAGCCACAGGGAGAGTCACACACACAGGTGCAATTCAGTTAATACAGACAGATGAGAGTCACTTCCTGCTGCCTGGGAGTGGCCAAGTCGCCCCTCGGCCACACTGGGTGTTTGTGATATGAGACACATGAAATATAATATAATATAATATTGCTATATTTCCCAGCTCTAATCTGTAATTGATTTGAATGTTGATGTGTGCCTGTCCTGCCTGTGTTCACTGATGTGTCTGTCTCTCTGCAGGACCAGAGTCTGCCTCCTCCCCTCTCCTCTCCTCTCCTCTCCTCCCCTCCCCTCCCCTCTCCTCTCCTCTCCTCCCCTCTCCTCTCCTCTCCTCCCCTCCTCTCCTCTCCTCTCCTCTCCTCTCCTCTCCTCTCCTCTCCTCTCTCCTCCCCTCTCCTCTCCTCTCTCCTCTCCTCCCCTCCCCTCTCCTCTCCTCTCCTCTCCCCTCTCCCCTCTCCTCTCTCCTCTCCCTCTGCCAGGGTCCCGCTCACTAACACACTCCCTGACTGACCCACAGACACCTTCACTCCTCGGAACGCCGTGTGTCTCACTTGCTCTTTCCACCGTGTCATTCCCTTTTAAATGCATAGTTTCACAGTTGTACGTTTGCTTTTCAATACTTAATGTTGTTACAATGTAAGTAATGTTTTGTTTTGCAGCGATACAAAGTTGACTCACAGAAATCACATTAGGGGCGGCTGTAGCTCAGGAGGTAGAGCGGGTCGTCACTAATCGCTTTGGATGAAAGAGGTCGGTGGTTCGATTCCCGGCTCCTCCAGTCTGCATGTCGAAGTGTCCTTGGGCAAGATACTGAACCCCAAATTGCTCCTGATGGTGTGCCAGCACCCTGCGTGGCCATCGGTGTGTGAATGGGTGAATGTACCTACTGATTGTAAAGCGCTTTGGATAAAAGCGCTATATAAATGCAGGCCATTTACCATTTACATTAGTATATAATTGAATTAGATTCACACGAGGGGTCGTTTCTGGTTGGAAAGTGTGATTGCTCAAAGGCCAGTCGTGCTGATAAATGCCTATGATCAGAAATGGCGTTGGTTGCTATGCAAACACTTGTGGTAACCAAGGAGCCAGTTATCAGTCTGTCTTGCTTTATCCCATTATTATATCTAATCTTGTGTCTAATGGATTTTATACAGCGGGTAACCATGCATACTGTATCACTGTTGTCAGGTGAAAACTGCTGTGTTCCGTCAGAGTTTAGCCTCTGACAACAATCTGGCAGCATTTCATCTAACTCTCAGCCACTAGGGCTGCAACTAACCATTATTTTCATTATTGATGAATCTGTCGATTATTTTGTCCATTAATCGATTAGTTGTTTGGTTTATAAAATGTCAGAAAATGGTGAAAAAAGTCGATCAGTGTTTCCCAAAGCCCAAGATGACATCCTCTAATGTCTTGTTTTGTCCACGACCCAAAGATAATCACTTTACTGTCATAGAGGAGTGAAGAAACCAGAAAAGATTCACATTTTAGAAGCTGGAATCAGAGAATTTTGACTTTTTTTTTTTCTTTCTTAAAACTTACCACAAACGATGAATCGATTATCATCAAAATAGTTGTCGATTCATTTTCTGCCGATCGACTAATCGATTAACTGTTGCAGCTCTAACAGCCACAGCTTGAGTCATATAGCGGTATCTCTTAACACACTAAATAAATACCTGTGGCGTGTGTGCGTGCATGCGTGCGTGTCCCCTCTGCCCTCAGACTATATGAAGAGCTCCCTGTCCAGCACCTGCTCCCTCAACAGTGAGAACCCGTACGCCACCATCAGCGAGTCGCTGGGGGGCGTGGCCTGTAAGAAGCACCCGGAGAGCAGCTATGTGGAGATGAAGTCCCCGGTTCACCGGCAACACATGGCTTACTGCGCCTCCACCACCGGCCACCCCACCGCTATCCCCGCCCCCGCCGCCAAGAACGTCTACGACATGGGTACGTGTCACGGTCATATCGCTCATGGATTGGTAATGGTGGCTGTCAATCAAAAGTGGGCGAAGCTTATGTTCATTTATGTGCCTACCGGAGCCCTTATAGAGGCCGCTACGTCGGAGTTTGCCCTCCCTCTAACAACCGATAGAAGTTCACTTCCAACTCTGGCACCGTTCCGCGCCCCGAGGGTTGGGAACCACTGTACCAAATTAAACTTCAAAAGCAAAATAAATACAATTCCCAATTCCAATTCCCCTTTTCTCCCTCCCAGAGCCGACCATCAGTATCCTGCAGGGTGCCAACGGCGTGGTGGTGCCCAGCTACCCCCAGAGCCCCTACGACCTGCCCAGGAACAGCCACATCCCCGGCCACTACGACCTGCTGCCGGTGCGCCCCAGCCCCTCGCACAGCCACAGCCTGAGCCACCAGAACCACAGCCCGCCGCTGCCCGGGAGCCCCACCAGCTCCCTGCTCTAGGCCCTCCGGCACCCCAACCTGGACCCTTTACGGGAGAGGCCGTAGCCACTTCCTGTTGGGGGCCGCAACAGGAAACAGGGAACTGAACCGGGACAAAACGTGCAAAAGGGTTTTTCATTTGCGTTGCGTTTTTGGTTGGTGGACATTCAGCGGGGCAAAGGAAGCTGCACACAGGACATGCTTTGATTGGGTGAGACTGTACGGTTGAACAGGAAGCTGCACACAGGACATGCTTTGATTGGGTGAGACTGTACGGTTGAACAGGAAGCTGCACACAGGACATGCTTTGATTGGGTGAGACTGTACGGTTGAACGAGCTGCAGCGCCCACACCACTGTGCTGCTGTCCGATACTGGGACTTGTGTATCGTTGTATTATATCCAAGCTGTTTGAGCCGTCTCAATACTGCATTTTAGCGTTTCGTTGTGAATTCCCCTCGTTGAACAAAACGTCAAATAGGGGATACACTTGTATACGCACACTTGGACACATGCAACCAAACCCTTTGGCTGCTATTCTGTTCTCGCATCATTTTGAATAGTTTATGGGTTAGGGCGTAGGGGGGCGGGGGGCGGGTAGTGCAGCGGTAGATTCGCTGGCTACCAACAAGAGGGTTGCAGGTTCGAGCCCCCGTGTTACCTCCGGCTTGGTCGGGCGTCCATACAGGCACAATTGGCCGCATCTGCGGGTGGGAAGCCGGATTAACAGTATGTGTCCTGGTCACTGTACTAGCGCCTCCTGTGGTCGGTCGGGGGCCGCCTGTTCACGTGGGGCGGGTGGCGGAACTGGGGGGGAATAGTAGTGTGATCCTCCTCCCGTGCGCCATGTCCTGCCGCTGAAACTCATCGCTATCAGGTGAGAAGAAGCAGATGGCGACTGCACATGTGTCGGAGGAAGCATGTGCTAGTCTAGGCTCTCCCCCGGATCGGCAGAGGGGGTGGAGCAACGACCGGGGATAGCAGGGGGAATACATCAGAATGGCAACATGGCCCCGCCACCTTTTCTGTGGAAACCACAAGACACCGTTAACTTCAATGTAAAATAGCAGCACAAAACAACAATAGATACAACAAATGTATTTTGTTTATAAATGACACAAAGACACCATGACATGACAATGTACAACTTGGCCATAGAATACGCAAGATACATCGAAAATATTAATTTGATCCATCTTCAGTCATGTGACTCATGTCCCCTCTGTGCCCTCATAACTGACAACGGTCAGTCTCTCATGGGCGGCTGGCTCCATTTAAAGTCGGCAACTTACCATTTATACATGGTAGAATACGAGTTGAGACTTTTTATGGAAACATATTATAGACGTTTTATGAATACATGTAAGCCTGTCTCTAATGCGGCATACACACACTCTAATAAGAAGCACACGTTCCAAATATTATTTTTTTAACACGCGTATACAGATTTGTGATAAGGTTTGTAAATCATGTTCTGGCGGTATTTACTTTTCCGATAAGCAAGGCCACATTTAGTTGGCAGATTTCCGAATGGAGTTTGGTGTGACTTGCTCGCCACATAAGAAAATGGGGCAAGCTAACGCAGTTTCCAACAAAATAGCTAGGGAAGGGAATATATAGGGAAGCTTATATGAACGCTGTCTCCTGAGCCCACCGATGAGTTTCCACCAGGTTACATGCATCGATATCCACATCGACGTTGTCACTCCTACTCTATTTTTTTTTTTAAACATGAGATCCTGGTTTTTTGACTTATTGTTATATAAGTGAAACAAACAATACAGCAACTCTTCGGCATATCGATAATCATTTAAACCGTTTTAAATAGTTTGTTGTGTTTTCGGCTTCTTGTGCAGTCTTTTCCTATGAGTTTCCCCCTAAGAGGGGGCGTGGCCTATGAGCTTACTACAAAATGACGTGTTGTCAATCTGGTGTATTGGCCAAGTACAAGAGTCCCGACTTGAAGTCAAGGGGTTCCCCGACCGCCATCTACAGGCTAATTAGCCGCGTATTGGCCTCTGTCTGGCCCATAGGTCTGGCCGGCTACTATTCAAGAGTTAAAGATTTTTGGGGAGTTAGGTTAGGGCTGGGAGTGTCAAGCCGTATTAACTGAACCTGATCATGTGTGACAGTAGAAGTCAACAGCAGTCAGCTACTGCAAACTCCTGCTTTAGGGCTTTATTGTCTTGGCTGAACATCATTCCAATGAAAGTTAGGAAATTCCCTTTTTATTTTACTACTTGTTTATGCCTACAAAGCAAATGTTATTTTGTACTTGAGTTCTCCCCTGGAGGTGATGTTGGTATAGCCATTGTATATTTAAGCAAGCAGTATTCTACCATATAGTGACCTGTATGCACAATATACTGTATAATGTAAGGAGACATTTATTTTTTCAACATTGTAAAGCCACAGCACAGTAAAGAGGATATTTGATGTGATGTGTGTAGTTCGTCATAGATCTAGCCTCTTAATTTTTCTCTCAAAGTGCACCAGATTGATGCATTTTACATTAAACTGTACCAAAAAAAATAATAGAAAAAATACGGGGTGCCCCCCAGACCCCCCTAGAAGGTCCAAGGTCCACCCACCACAATCTCTCTAAATCCTGTGGGAAACGCTGTTATTTTTTCTTACGGTTTTCATTTTTCTAACAAATGTACATGTTGCATATTCCAATTGTCACGCTTTCATGAATACATATTTAAGGTGTGTTTATTATTGGAAAAGGCCCACTGTAACAAACATCATGAACATCTTTTAGCTGGCTCCTCAGAAATTTGGGGAACCCCCTGGTCGCCGACTTGATAAAAAGAAATCTGGGTCAGAAGATGAAAGAAAAAGAAATAAAGCTGTGTGCAAACCGTCATGAACTTACTTGTGCAAAGCTGATGGGGCGAGACTCTCTCTTGGCCTGAAGCTGATTGGGCGAGACTCTCTCTTGGCCTGAAGCTGATTGGGTGAGACTCTCTCTTGGCCTGAAGCTGATTGGGTGAGACTCTCTCTTGGCCTGGAAAGCCAGAGTTGTAAATGTGCTGGCCAAAGAGAAGGGTGAGGCCCAACCAACATTCATGAATTGCTTACAGTCCAATCACACATGTACTGGCAGCCATGTAGTCACAGTGGTGATACTGTAACAAAAGGGAGAAATAGTTGTTGTGGCTGTTATGGTTTTGTCTCTTGTTTTTTTTATAGACTCTTCTCAAAACGAAATTCTGTGACAGTCTATCAAGACGACAATGTACAGGTTTCACATAGAATCTGGAGAGATCATAAGTACAATGTCTGGATACACAATGGAAATATTTGAATATACAGTCTGTCTATAAAAGGTAAAAAAAAAAAAAATCAGACCGAGACAACAATGGAACGAACAGAAGGCATATGAAGCATTATTACACCTAATCTCAAAGCTGGACAGATTTACACTACCTGACCTGTATAGTTCTGCTGTTTTTACACATCGTTTCTTATGTCATGTTTACCGTACATATTTGAAGATCCCGATGGGGTCCATATTTTTTCTCTTTGAAAAATTATCTTTTTGTATGTACTGTATAAAAAGTGATGTATTCAATGTACACTTTACACTAGTGATAATTGTGATTTCCTTTTTTTAGTAAAAAAAAAATACACATGCATGCCGATGATTAATCAATAATAGTTAGCCAGAAATACCCTCATGTCCTTCGGTGCAAATCTTTTATTTATCTATTTATTTTGTATCGTGTATTTCTTTTGTTTTGACATGGGAATGGCTCCAATGAGATTTTTTTTTAAGAATATGCATTGATATATAAGGTATGTGAAAGTATTTCCTATTACAAAGACCAATGTCTGTAAGACATTTCTATTCAGAAATGAACTTTTGACACTGCCTCTCAGCCCATTACAGAATAATTTAGGTTTCCTTTCCCAAATACAATTAAATGTATTTGTCATCCCGCCGTGCTAAAACAATTTCACACCTTACTGCTTATACCCAATTAAAACGAATTCCTGCTTTACATTTTCAAATGACAGAGGTCCGTTTTGTTGAATATGCTCAATGAATTCATTATAAAACCTTGGCAAATAAATAGCAATAACATAATGGACAATCACATGTAAAGAAAGTAAATTTTCCTGGTGTTTGGTTTCCTACTTTGATACATTTATTTTTTCTTCTTCCCTCTCATCTTTTGTCTAAATAATAGTTGTCCACTAGATGTATCCAGTATGGCTTATTGCTTTCTGTTTCATGCCCTAAACTCAATAAAGTTGTCATAACTCAGGACAGTGTTGTCATATCTCGTGTTGGAGAGCAGCTGATTTCTCTGCCAGGACTTGCTGTTCCTGTTGTATTTAAGTTTCATACATTCCCTCCCTGTCTAGGGTCAAAGTCAGCTGCAATTTAGTCAATTTTATGGTCAACTAGCTATTGTAAAACTACCATGAATAGGGCAGTGGTGGCCTAAAGGTGAGAGAAGCCACTACCAGCTTGTGACCGGAAGTTCGTCTGTTCAATCCCCGCACCTGGCAGGATCAATCTGGGTGGGGAAAGCAAAAAAAGCAGCATTTTCCCCTCCTTTACCACCAGAGGTGCCCTTGAGCAAGGCCCTTCAGATAACGGATTTAACATTCACTTTAATAGCCGCAGTAACTAATCAGATTACAAACGAATTTGACTTAGTGCAAGTATGCAGTGCACAGTGGTCACATCAATAGTAGAGAAGGCCAAGCAATACAGAAAAACAATCACAAATTATAAAGTGCAAAGTATTAAGTCAGTGAGACTTCCCCTGTATAAATAATAATCATAATAAGAATAATAGATCATGTAAAGGTTTATGACTGGTGCGCTTTATTAAGATGAACTGATAACTTAAGATATAGACACAATTGTACAATTTATCAATCTGTACAAAACATAAAACCGTTCATTTGGACTCCCCCCTCACATTTATCCCTCCAAATTCATTGAAATGACATTTTTTTTCCACTCTTACACGTTTACACTGGAATTACAGTCAGTTTATAGTGATAGCGTATTTCAATATAGTTCAAAATGAAAAAACAAAAAAATTAAAACACACTTCTTAAAAAAAACATAGAACAATGGAGGTATATGAGAAAGGATCATAAATCTTTTTTTTTTCAGAAGGAAGGAATCACTTCTTTACACGTCCACAGATTGCTAGCTAGTGTGTCTGGAGATGCCGGACTGGCAGTGCCGTCTGTTCAGTCAAACGCCATTGGCACTGCCAGTCCGGCTCGCACACTCCAATGCTACCGACCTACCCTCTGCCTCTAAGCACACGCACACACGCACACACACACACACACAGACCTACCCTCTGCCTCTAAGCACGCACGCACACACACACACCATCTTCAGGCATTGTATTATGTCCGCCAAACGCCACCATATACACTGATACAGCTATAACCTGGAAAAGTCAACAGAACACACACTCTCGAGTATTAGCAAGTAGTTTGTTAGCGAGGCTTCTGTCAAGAGTTCAACGACTGGACTGGTCACAAGAGTTGTTACTTTAGCATGATGTCATCCTAGCTAGCTAGCTAAGCCTAAACCCTAACCCTGGGCAGATTGCATGGACACTAATGACAATGTTAGCTACATAAGGCATTATGATATGGAGTCGGGGAGCTGTACAGAAAAGCCATGCGTTTGCGTTGAAGTCAGAGGCAGCTCGGTGTACATAGGCTTTATGTGAGAGTGACACAGGACAACATGGCTACCGGTCTTCTCGCGCCCCACGGGGCAGACAGGAGCCAGGTTGCCGGTTAGATAGGAGCCGACTATAAGGGCGTGTTAGCAGGTTAGCGGATGAGGGTTTGGACTGGGTTTGGTGGTGGAGTAGGCACTGTGAAGAGAAGCCAGCGAGACGAGGTTGAATCGCTCAAATGTTTTCCAAGATGTGTTCCCTTTACTGCACTCTCAAAGTAGCCTGATATTCAGACGTCATCGTCAACTCATAAAGTCTGGGCTGGAGCCAGGCTACTCTCAACGCTCAACGCTGGAGACGGAGAGAGGAGGAACTTCACCTGACATCGGCCAGTATCTCCGGAAGGTCAGCGGAGAGTACTAAGCATCTAAGGAAGGACTTTTTGAGACTCCGCCTGGCACAAGAAACCAGCGGTGTAACAGCAGGGTTTAAAATGAACTTTAACTTCTTTTTTTTACCAGCATTTGGCTGGTGCCTGAAGCTAATTTTGTGCCATGTGTGAGAGACATTCTGCAGTGTTATCCCATTGATACCTGATGCAGCATTTGCATGTATATCCCTCATTTATGTGTGTATCCCTTTAAGACCGCGAACCGCATCACGCGGTTCACGGTCTTAAAGGGATACACACACAAATGAGGGATATACACGCAAATGCTGCATCAGGTATCAATGGGTTAAAACACATTTTGTTTTTGGAACAGTGGCACTGCTAATGCTTGACTAATGTTTAACTGCTTACTAATAAATGGTGTATATCCAATCAGAGAAAACAAAGGTCCAGTTTTCCCATAACGCTGCAGATGAAAGCTACTCCGAGACAAGAAAGCATGTTTTTATAGACATCCATAAAGGTTCAGTGCAAGATGTTGCTCATTCAATCAGGCTCATGAAATCCAAACGACCAAGTGAAAGACATTCTCCGTTTGCTCGCTTTCTTTCTCGTGTGCAGCAGTCCCAGCTGTACCTCTGCGGTTACATGTGAAGCACGATTGCTTAACTGAAGGAGATTGTTGATTGAAATATTGAATGTATATCATAGGAATGTCATGCTGGAATACTACCTCGATTACTCACTAAACGCCTGCTCTTTCAATCCTTCATTTGCTATAGGAGGTACAAAAAAAATAAAAAATAAAAATAAAACAGCCATTTGATATTTTCTGCATAGTCATCGTCAAATATATGTTGTTTGCTAGCAAACAAAAAATGTATGCATACTAATTGGCTAATGTTGAAAGCCCGATGGACCGAAAGTGCCTTCAATTAGAAAATCCTTCTAAGCACGAGCACCACTAGAGGGCAGCATCCCTGCGTGAAGCTGCACTGAGAACGGAATCGGGGACACAAGCTATTTAAATGGATATCTCTCCAAATGTAGAGGAGTTGTGTTCGGTTTTCATTCACCCTCAAGGCGATGATAGTGTTCGGTGGTTCAGTCCAGATTGAGTCTTTCACCTGGTTAAAAACATGCAACACACAGCGGTGCCGTCGTAAAAAGAAAAGAACATGCAAAGCTGGCCTGACCGTGTCACCGGCTGTAAAACAGAGGTGACAACGCTGCTCGCTACATGCTAGTGTACATCTGGCCTGTCCACGGCGCGCGCACGTTTTTGAAGCTCGGCTAACGCAAAAGGTTCTACGTTTCACTAGCGTTATATTCACAGCAATCGGATCAATCGTGTTACGCTAGCGGTAAACGGAGCACCCATTTCTACACTGTGCTCCATACATCCAAATGGTTTCCAAAACAGTACATTGCACTAAAGAGGAGGGGGGAGGGGCTAGCCTAAAAATGACAGGGAGAAGAGAAGCTTGTATATAGGAATACACTTCAGAGCAACTTTTGATGTGCTTTAAATTCATATATACCCATTAGTAAATATATGATACAATATAGAGAAAGATCAATAAAAAATAAAAGAACAGTGGAAATCAACAGGAGCACAAACAAAATAGAAGAAAAAGGGGAACAAACGAGAACAGGAAGGTGAAAAAAAAAATCACATTCATATATTAAGACATTTTTGTGACAAATCAGCGCATCTAAACAGTAATGAAATCTAAAGTGATAAGAAATGCCTGCTGCCGCCTGCCGCCCTGCAGTAGCCTAAAGACGGAGGGGGCGGGGCTTGTTGTGGGCCGCCCCACAGGGTGACATCATAGACTGTTACCTGGGGGGCGGGCGGGGGAGAGATACAGGATGGTGCAGAGTTAAGAGTCAGAGCCGTGAAGCTACGGCTACATCCCTTCCACACCACACAGTATACCAAGGCAGTCTATTTTATTTTATTTATTTTGGGGGCGGGGATTGAAAAGTAGCAAGATGGCCGGGGCAGCTGGGGAGAGGGGCGGGGCAGCTGGGGCTGAGGGGAGGGGCTGTGGAGCTGAAAAGGTAATAGCAGGAACATGGCTGGGCTAGATGTTCTGACAGCACTGCATCTTTGGTTTGTTCTCAGTGGGCTGCACCTGGATGTTGACCACGTTGTTGCTGGGGGACATGTCGCTCTCCTGACGCTCCGACATCTGCTTCTGGGAGACGATGCGGTAGATCTCTGATGTGGGGAGGAGAGGTGGTCAAACGAAAGGACAATACTGCTGTCATTTTGAGCTGCAGCCTATTTACTCTTGTGTTACTAGATTATGATTTTTTTTTCCCATTTGTAAAACACACGCTTTACATTTTGCTTTTATTTGATATAACGGAACCGGCGCCATGCACGGACGCATATCCCCAAACCCAGACAGCGAGTTGGGGGACGCGAGTGACGTACTTCCTCCTTCTTTGCGGCCGATTCAAGAGGTTGATTGTCAGCTGCCGCAAGTCGCTTTTATTTGCAGATATCTGACAGTCTATGTGTAAAGTTTCATATTAATATGTGCATGATAAAAGGTCCAAATACCTTATGAAAGTGCCTTTGATAAGAGAAAGTAGCAATGAGCCACTTGGGCGACGGTACCACAGAAGAAGAAAAGCCCTGCAAAACTAGCAGGCTAAACGTTCAGACAGGACTGGTCAGCTTTGGGGATTTTAGCTCGCAGCTTTTTCCACCAGCAATAAGGTCATTTCCCAGACTCTGGTAAGGAAACGGCTATAGTGAATGATTCAAACAAGATGTCTCCAGAAAAATAAGAAGCTTGACTTGTGGTGGAAACAGCACATGATCATTTGTAGCAGCAGTTGAAACAGAATGTTGATAGAATATTGCCAAAAAAGGCGCATGGTGTCGGTGACACTAGGTAGGCAGACAGGAAAGGTGCGGGAGAGAGAGGGGAGGGGATGACATGCGGCAAAGGACCGCGGGTCGGATTCAACCCGGGTCGGCCGTGCAAAGGACTAAGCCTTTGTGGTCCGCGCTCGACCAGGTCAGCCACCGGGACGCCCCGGGCGGGATGTTTTTGGAGCGATTATTTCCTGGAAGAGACTTCCACATCATCCTGTGGGTGTCAGCTGAGTGACAGAGTGGAACGTTACAGCACCGCCATGATGAAAACACTCAACTCACCACTAAATGAGGGAAAACAAGAGTTTGACCAAACCAGAGCCGTGTAAGAAGAGTCGCCACATCTCCATTCACTCCAATGGACCCGTTTTTTTTTTTACTCTCAAGAGTTCCAGGAAGTAAGGTTCTGGATTAAGCAGCACCGTCGAGTTGCAGCAAAATTGACACGTTTGTGTTGTACTCCCGAACGTTTTTTCTTTTTTCTTGAATCAAATTGTACATTATCAGCTTTATTTTAGCATGCAAAAGTAGCGCGAGACCCATTGCTGGCTGTTCATTGGCTAATGAGTCTCGCATTTTGGTCCTCCGCTGACGCCACTCTCTCTCTCTAGAGGACACTAGACCAAACCAAATGACGGCTTCGTGTTGGAAGTCGTTTTTTTCATACTGGAAAAGATTAAATGGCGCAGAGTCTTGAGCGGAGTCGTCTTCATTTTGTGCAGAAGCAATGGGCCTCTCTTTCTACACCAGCATTCTCCTATTATTATCCAAGTTGCTCCGGCTGCTCATGATAGCACGAGGTTTGAAGTTCCTAAAAAGATCCGCTGGTCAAACTACGATATGTGATGACGTTAATCCATTATCACTATGTTGTATTAATGTGTTTGTTCCTCTTTCTAACAAGCGAAGTCCACCAGACACCTGACGTCCCTATTATCACAGTCATAAAAAAAAGACAGTTATGAGCACTGATGCAAAAGATGTGTTGCACAAAATATCTATTCGTTCAATTGTCATTTCCTCGATAAATATAAAGTTTGTTTTGGCTTGCGTCTCATGTGTCGTGTTTTTAAACTAAGTGCGACAATTCTTTTCGAGCCGGATTCCCTGCTTGTCAGGACTATTTTGGGGATGAATGTGGACATCAGAATGGGACAGGTATTTTTGGAGTAAGGATCCTCCTGAAGGACACACACACACACACACACACACACACACACACACACACACACACACACACACACACACACACACACACACACACACACACACACACACACACACACACACACACACACACACACACACACACACACACACACACACACACACACACACACACACACACACACACACACCTGTAAGAATGGTCTGGAAGGCTGTCTCAACGTTAGTTGAATCCAGGGCCGACGTCTCGAGGAAAGATAGCCCATTCTTCTCTGAAGGGCAAAGACAGAACCAGGCAACGTTATCAGTATATCAAATATGTAACATACCGCAGATGGCAAGGCAACATTATCAGTGTCAGTTGAAAAGGAGGACTCCCGCACACTGACTACCACTTAAAGGCTTTTATTAATATAATTGCTGCAACGTTTCGGTCAAAACATGGCATATTATATGCCAGATGAAGGTCTTTTGACCGAAACGTTGCAGCAATTATATTAATAAAAGCCTTTAAGTGGTAGTCAGTGTGCGGCAGTCCTCCTTTTTCAACTGATCCTGCTTTTCCGACGCACCTGACGTACACGGTTGTGCAGAGATTTCCTCTCTTTAACATTATCAGTATGAAATATGTAACATACCACAGATGGCACACAGATGAAAACACAAATATGCAATTGTGCAACTTGCACCGACCAGAGATGCACACCGTTTCAGAGTCTTCAGTGCATTAAACAAAAATGACAGCTGTATGCATTTTTATCCCTATTATTATTTCACTGTAATTCACAATAATTTAAAAAAAAAATTGCCCACTTTTTCAAGATATAGAATGAGAATTTCTCTATTTTTCAACCTGGACCCTGACTCCAGGGTTCCCACACATTTTCATGGATACAATTTGTAAACTTTGCCATTACTTTTCAAGGATCCATAATTGAATCTCCATGTAATGTGAGGCGAAGACTCTGAATCAATACCAGAAAATATTACGACACTGAAGAATCGCTATGCAAATTTGATCCATAGCAAGCATTCAATCTGTGAGCAATTGATAATTAAATGCGATTCACATCTGCAAAGGCGGCCCGATTCATTTTAGCGACAATGAAAACGCGAGGAGAGCTCACCGGCGAATGCCCGGGCCTCGTCGGTGGGCACGGCCCGCAGGTGGCGCAGGTCGCTCTTGTTGCCCACCAGCATGATGACGATGTTGCTGTCAGCGTGGTCCCTCAGCTCCTTCAGCCAGCGCTCCACGTTCTCGTAGGTCAGGTGCTTGGCGATGTCGTAGACCAGCAGCGCGCCCACCGCCCCGCGGTAATACCTGGACGGGTGACAGGAGGCATACTTAGGGTTAGGCGCTAATTACAGGCACTGGCTGCAATTTCCGATTTTTTAATAGTCTGACCTGCCGATTCCGATGTTCTTTCTAAACTGGCGGTCAGGAGAATTCAAAGCCTTTACAGCCTGACGAAGACCGGTGAGGTTGAAACCCGTTGCGTTTTGTGCCCCTGTTTATCCTTGAAGATGTACATTGTTTGTTTAACTGTCGTAATTCAAATTTGTCTCCAACTATCCAAGAAGCTCCTTTTTTCTCTTTTCTTTCTAAACTTTCTCCTGCTAAGCGAGACACCAGTTAGTATTTGGTAATCAATTATCCCGTAGCAAGTTTGTTCGTAGCAAGTTTGTCCGTTTATTTTTAAACCTTCCATGATAGAAGATGACAGTTCAAAGAAATCCAGTGTTAATCTCTTGTTGTTGTTGTTGATGTTGTTGAATAAATGCATGATGTTCCCAAAGTCAAAGAGCAATCGTGTTAAATAGTTGTGGTTCATATCACTTCACAATATTAAATTCAACAATAATAAAAGGTCATTATACATTTGCTAAACAACTGAATTGAGTATTAAAATAACTTTTTAACAAGAAATTCACAATTAAACACACCATTGCCATTGAACAAAATGCATTTTATTTTTAAATAATATTTGGAAGACAGAGGGTCTGTATGATTACCTCACTGGACCACCCGAGCAAGTGCATCGAGGGTTGTGTTAAGTGCTGCAATTGCAAAGCTGCATCACTTGCTTGCCCAGCTCTGTGTCTGTGTGAAGGGGAGTGTGAAAAAGTGTCAACAATGGAACCAAGCTTCTGACGTTTGTTATGTATTTAATGGTGAAATAAGGACATGGGAGACCGCTTCAAGTTCTAACATGCTGCCATACGTTTACTGTCAGCCAGAGAGAGACAGACCAAGCGCGAACGAGAGTACACTTCCTTTTCCGGACTTCCAAAATAAGAGCACTCCGTAACAGTCTGTTATAGCAGTGGTTCTCAATCTCAAAGTGTCGTACGGGTACCTGACAAATCAGGGCACCCAGAGTCTATCAGTCTGATGACTAATAAGAGGAACAACAAGACGGACGATATTTCGGGGTTTCCACTGTAGAGTGGATGTCCGTGCCAAGATCTCCGCTTCCGTGCGCTGCGCTTCTAGCCTGGCTCCAGACCTTCAAAGCCACGCCCACTCCACAGTTGTGATTTGGCTCTTCTCGGTCTGGAATCGCCATGAGCAAAAGGCTTTTCTCCGGTTGAAAACCTAATGACGGGCACTGATTGGCTAACGCTGTTGTCAGTCAGTCATGCACAACAGAAACAGCTGTGGCCAAAGCTAACGTGTCGTATAATGTGGATCCTAGTCATAGGTTGATGTTGCCGCACGGACCGGTTTATGTGACGGACATGTAACTTCCTGGTCAGACGTAAAGTAAAGAGTAAAGCACGTTACTGATATTCTGCTCTCCGTCTCGTCATTATGTGATCTTAGAGGCATAATGATTACACAGCATAACGTAGCTAGCTAATGCTAAGCCAGCTTCTCCACGTTAAGCAGCCAACTTTGGCCGACTTTAAACTTTTCGTTTTAACAAACTTCTTATTAGTTACTGCAGTGTACGATAAGACATGTTAAAACGACAAGTACAAAGTCGGTTGGTTAGGCAGGACCGAAGCCCGCCCCCTCATAGAAATGCTCTAAAGTGAACGCAATCACTCACTCTCTCTGACCTCTCTCTCTGACTCTGACCCTCCTCCAAAGACCAAACTAGCTCCAGGCGAGTCGAGAGCACGTCTGTCAGTTTATTTTTAAACCTTCCATTATAGAAGATGACAGTTCAAAGAAATCCAGTGTTAATCTCTTGTTGTTGTTGTTTTTGTTGAATAAATGCATGACGTTCCCAAAGTCAAAGAGCAATCGTGTTAGTTGTGATCTGAGTATTGATCAAAATAATTTTTGACCATAATCGTGCAGCCATACATGAAAGTTTAGTGTGTGTTGTTGGCAGGAAAGGAGTGCAAAAAGAAGGGAGATGATGATATGCAATAAGGTTGTGCACCGAGTGCAGAATCACAATATCACAAGTACATGGTATGTGCCTTGAGGTTACTAACATCTCTGTGTTTTGCATAGGAAAACATATCTATAAAACACACAAGAGGTAACTCGATGGCCAAATGAAGTGACACAGCTGGATCTGTTGTACATGTGTTCTGACTGTACAACTAACCACAGGACTAAAAAGGCTTTGCACATTCAGATGTGCTGTGCTCAAAAGAGAACATGGATCATGACGTGTCCTATTACTGCCCTCTTCTGTGTGCAAGGAATCCTGGGATGCCCTGTCTGCAAGGTGGTCAACGTTTCAAATGGCAATATCCGATGATCAACAGCTGTGTAGCTGAGCATCTCTAAATTACATTTCAGACATCCACTTGCACTGGAAACAAATGAAGTGAGTGAGTGAAAAGACTGATTCCTTTCCTGCGATAGTCATTTTTCAATACCTCAAGTTGTCTATTAATACTGATACTGATGAAAGTAACTGTCCCATTAACACTGTAACACTAGATACAGTATACTACTGTTAATAAAGCTCAGTGATGCCCAAATGTCCACATGCATCTTCTAAAAAGGATTTCAGCAAAATGACAGCTCCTACAAGTGGATGTGGATTATAAGAGACTTAATTCTGTTGTCCTGTATGGTCATGTTGATTGGATATTTTTGCTCGATACAATAATGGTTGAGAGGTAGTGTCTTAGTTTGATACAAATCATTCGAACAGAACAAAAGGTATCCGCCGGCTGGACTCACGCAGATGTGATGGCACGGTAGCGCTCCTGTCCAGCTGTGTCCCAGATCTGTGCCTTCACCGTCTTGCCGTCCACCTGGATGCTGCGTGTGGCGAACTCCACTCCGATGGTGCTTTTACTCTCCAGGTTGAACTCATTGCGTGTAAATCGGGACAGCAGGTTACTCTTTCCCACACCCGAATCACCAATTAAAACAACTGAAAAACACAGAATGGTGACAAGCTCATAGCTTCAACTAACATTGCCGAAACAACTACAATTATTTAGCGTTAACGCTCCCTGCCATCTCCACAATAATGACATGAGTAACTCTGCGGAGAATAGAACAGTTATCACAATAACCAGTGGTTTATCTACGTTTGTAGCTGCATTAACGGCTTGCCATAAAGCTTGTTGGCGCAGTTTCTAACGTAACGTTAGCTCGTTGACGCTTGATATACTGTTATTTTAATCGGTTTTGTCATTGTGGGTTTCTGTAACATTGATTCACTTTATCCAAATCTGACGGCAGTGTCAGTCGGGCTAGCTGGAACTTGACGTAACGTTAAAGAAACGTTTCAATAACTGCTAATGTTATTTGTGCCCAACAATGACGTTAGCTAGTCCGTTATCGTTAGGTGTGTCCAATGTCTTTACGTTAGCTAACGTTACACAGTGCCCACTGATATTCGAGCAAGCTAACTACTCTTACAATTAACGTTAGCTAACGTATAAAAAGTGTTAGCGGTTTAATTGTGTTTGTCAGTTGTATTATATAATCGTTTCGAATGCGTGTGAATTAATTCACATAGTTGACATTAGTCCGCAAGCTAACTTGGTGAAAACCCATCAGAGCACAAAGGTTGACGATGGCTAGCATAATCTAATCATCATGACAGCTAACGTTAGCAAGTGGGCCTGGTTAGCCACCTAGCAAACAAACTAGCCAGCCAGCTAACAAGGCTAACACAACAGGACTGAACAACAGCAGTAACGAACAAATGTATATATATATTTTTTTACCTTTGAACAAATAATCATATTCGTCATCTCTAGTGCCCATCGTCTTATGGGGTAACGACTATTCCACGTTTTAGTTGGAAGTAATTTAAAAAAAACGTGAACTACTGTCTTTTATTCTACAACCAGCTAACGGAATCTGTTTGGAATCCGTACTTCCGTAATTTCTTCTTCTTCTCTGGACTGCATACAGAGAGAAGTAGGACATCTGGTGGACAACAAAAGGAACTGCACTGAATTCTTCCTCACCACCTGTCATCCAGTATTTGCGACAGAGCTGGAGATGTTTGAGATGTTGCTTGCAGAGATGTGGACTTGAGTGACTTGGCTTGGACTCAACTCAAGTCGATTCGAGTCACTGTTTTGATGCAATGTCTATGATGTGATAATATGGTGGATGTTGATTGTGTTTGTGTGGGTCGGAATGTGCTCATTATGTAAGATTTATGACATCACTGATGATCTCACAATGACATCACTGATAATGTCACAATGTAATGGTGGTGAGGTCACAATGCCTCTGTGAGTGTGAAAGCCTAAATAAAAACGTAAAATATCGCTGTAGTGAATCCCAGGCAGAAAATACAACCACTGATTCTCAACCTTTTTCAACCCTAATAGCTGAGACTAACAAATGATAATGTAAGGAGGTAAAAAAAAATGGGGTAACACATAGTAATCTATTAATCCCAGAGTTAATAAAAAAGCTTTAATAAAAGGCTTAGTCCATTGCTGAACAAATTAAACGAGCCAACATGTTTCAGCCTCACACGGCCTTCGTCAGGGCCCTGACAAACAAAAATAAAGACCGGGGAAAGAAATACAAATTATTATTTCCCCCCCGCTTGTTATCGCAAGGCATCTTGAGAAATGTGGGAACCAGCTAAGTGAAGTAGATGGGAAAGTGGATGCAACACTAAATGTAAATTACATTTCATCACAAAAGAACTCCTGGAAGGCATTGAACAAATCACAGGTTTGATATTTAACACAAGGAGGAACAACAGAAAGAGACTCAGCAGCCATTTTGTTTTCTCACCTGTACTTTATGAATCGTGTCAATTCATACATTCAGTCATTCAAAATAATCGGTTCGTAACCAGAAAGCTCCAGCCCTCAGCAGCCACTTCAAGTCTCTCCTGGTTTTAAAGTGAGACACTGACTCCCTCTGGTGTCACTTTGCAGTAGGCTACTACAGCTTGGGTCGACCCATTTTCTTGGTCGGCTCAACAAGGTCTCGTGAGACTTGCCTTATATTTGAATGTTTGCTTGAGGATTGTGCACATACTGATTTCATGATTTCAGATGAGGATGAAATGGGACAGGTTACAGTAGAACAGGGGTTTTCAAAGTGTGAGACTGTGGGCCTCCCCCCAGACAAAGCTTGGATAAAGGTGCCTCCCTCGCTCAATTATTATTGCTGTCATACTGGCCTGACACTTCAGACACCGATAGGTAGTAAGGTCTGCCTGAAGGCATGTATTTGTTTCTGACTCTGGGAAAGTAGGGAAAAACTGCAAACTACCTCAAAACTGCTGTGTCTATGAAATATCTCGTCTTTAACCAAATAACACACATTTAGGCAACTGATTGGAGGCCCCCCTGAGGAGGCCCGCCTGCCACTTTGAAAACCTCTGCCATAAAGGATGATTTCAGATGATAATGACATTGTACACGTTACAGTAGTAGACTAGCGGCAGAGCTCTGGACTAGAGGTCTTGGCTCATCTCTAGTCGTTTTATGCTAGCCAGGAACGTTCAAAGAAGGGTTTTTTTACGGTTACCGTTTGCAGTGTACAGTGCCCTCAGCCAGCCTGGAGGCTGAGCTTCATCTTCCAACTTGAGCCAAGTGAATTGAAAATAGACTCTGCCAGTCTGCCATGTTTCATAGCAATCAAGCAAACCATCATATAATATGTTATATAATATGTTATATATAATATGTTTTATATTTTATTATAGGCTATTTTTATAGGCTATTTTTTTTATTGGCTGAGTATTAAATATGTTGCATGGCCTAATTTGATGATTAGATCTGAATGAAAATTCTGCAAGTTTCAAGTGGAAATTCACACACATGATCCTTGGGTTTGATAACAATAGCTCAAATTGTCTTCAGCTACAAGCCATTAGCCCATATGAGCCTTATAAATGCATTATTATATATATAAACCTTTACTCTTACTCGAGAAATTTAAATGATAGATATTTTAGGCTACTTGAGTTGGCCTACTTTTAAATGTACAGCTGAGTAAATGAGTAAATTGTAACGTTCCCCATCATTAGAAATTTTCAGAAGTAACTCGCCAAAGAAATCCAAAATATATTATTTTTTTAATGCATAATCACTCATGTATAACTCAGTATCTACAGTATTTGACATTATAACATTGGTAGATAGGCTAATGTTAAATAATGCAATCATGTTCAAATGTGCTAAATATGTACATGGGGGGGGCAAAGGAGACGAGGGGAAAATAAGTAAATCCTGAGTTTTATTTGTGTATTAAGTAGCCTACCGGTAGCTCTCATCAAAAAAAAAAAAAAAAAGGCTCCCTGCTACAAGGTACGCCCACTTCAAGGTAACATTTAGGCGGCGCCTCTGTCTTGCAGCATCATACTAGACCCAGAGTGGGTCTAGTACAGGGGTGGGCAATTATTTTTCATGGGGGGCCACATGAGAAACCCAGATTGTTGCCGGGGGCCGAACAAATATTGTCATGCCGTAACCCATGGATGGGTAACTTTGATGATAGAGAGGGCCACAAAAAATGTCCTCGCTACCAGGTTTTGCTGAGGGTCGAACGGCGCCAGCGCGAAAAATTTGGTGCATTTGAAGCCAGGTTTAGAGGAATAACTCATTTTAAATTAACAGTTGTGATGTCATTATTCAGTCTTAACCACCGATATTTGATTCTTTTCTCACTCACTCCTATGTCACCACCTGCTCTCAGGGCTTGAAATTAACTTTTTTGACCATTGCTGCTAGATTTTAAAGTTACCAGCCAATTAGAATTTCCACTAGCCAAAATGTTTTTCTTGAAATAAATCAGAATATGAGTGGGTTAATTTAAGCATTAAGTAGGCTATCAGTAAGTGTCCCGGGATGATCAAAGCCTGTGTTGAGGGTCACACGAACAAAAATGCAGTCTTGAAGCTAAATAAATCCAAAACCAATGAGTTATTTGAGTTATTTAAATGTGTACTTCAATGTAGCCTTTTAGTCATAAAGATGATTGAAAGATATATCATATTCCAGACTGAAATGCTATAACAGAAGTGGAGTATTGGCCAGAATATGACATGAATATTTGGACACTTATTCAGCGGGTATCTTGCATGTTGCGTTCAGGTGCACTGTGTGTGTAAAAAAAAAAAAAAAAAAAAAATGCAATTCCATCGCGGGCCACACAGGTGGCGCCCGCGGGCCGGCGTATTTTGCCCATGTGTAGTCTAGTATGACGCTGCCAGAGTGACCCTTCAATGATGATCATGCGCAGAATGGAGGTGCGTTATGACGTAACGTGGGGCCTGTGGCCGTGGGGGATTGGCTGATGAATGTCAGAATGTGGATAAAACTTTAAACTCAGATCAACTTGAGCCACTCTGTAGGCTATCTGCAGTGCATCCCTTACCTACCTGACACAGAAGAACCACTCAGAAACAGAACTTGCCTCGCTCACAATATCGCAGCATGATGATGACTCCTACTCGTCGAGGAGGGACTATAGACCCAGCTCCGGATCGGTACCTTTTGATAAAGATGCCGGAGTCCTGGTCGTCGACAGTCTCAGTTTGTCCTCTTCCTCAGCCGAAATACGTGGAGAGCGTTGCCGTTTATCAGGTAGATGAGGCCGGCTGTCTGATATACGCAGGTAATCAGTTGCATTGCTTTAATATTGTGATACTTGGATAACGTTACTGTGTTGTTGTTTTTTACTGGTAGTAACTTTTGTATCTGATGTGTTTAAATTACCCCTCTTCAACCCTGCAGGCCACGTTCCCAGACCCGCTTCGCCTGGCCTGCTGCCGCCTGCCCTCCAGGCCTTCAGCGCAGCCCAGCCGTCCCCAGGATCCCCCGCCCTCACTCGGCCCAGAGAGGAGAGGCTGGGCGTCAAGTTGAGGCGACTCAAGGTATGTATGTAACGTTACATCCGACTGAGTGTATAACTGTTTTAGATTATGGGTTCGAGTTATAATCTGAGTTTTGTGGGGGCCTCTAAATTAGCTAACTGACGCTAACTGCTGCACGGGATGGGGGGATAAGCGGTCAGTTACAAGAGCCTACACACACAGTAGTGCAGGTATACGCAGCAGGTAGGCTATACGGAGTAGGCTATACCCACTTGTCAGCAATATACCCACTTCTAACCCCTCTAGCCTAGTGTAACAATTACTAGCCTATGTAGCAGGGCAGTGAAGGCATAGCTACCTTATGTTGTTTGATTAACTGTAACTCTAAGGCCTTGGCCACACTGATTCGTCAGAAAATGGACAGAATTATTGAACGGTGTCTATCAGCAGTCCGATGAGAACTGAGTCTACGTCAAACCGCGGCCGGCGAGCCTGCCTGCGCAGCCTGCGTGCAGCTCCTTGGAAATGTGACTCGATGCAAATGACATGAACAGCGCGAGTATAATATAATGTAGATCATGTGCAGATAACTGGATATTAGTATATGCACTACATTCTCCCCTTGGACTAACTTCTAGTCACTGAAATCCTAGTGAAATCACACAATTTTACTCATTTTGCTGGGGAATCCCTTATAGCCTCGTTCACCGCCTCGGCCATCTTCTTTGAAAAGCTGAAACAAATCTCGGAACGCCTCCTCTCGAGACCTCGACTCTGATTGGCTAAACGGACAGTGACTATCCGACCATCCGATACGTCCATCCAGAAAAAGTTCATCCCTCTTCAACTTTCTGTCCATCAAAACATATGCAAATTTTCTGGGTACGTACGCTTCTGAGTGCTCCACGGACAGTCGGACAGCTGTCATTGAAAATGAATGGAAGTGAACAGAGAAATGAACGCACACGGACAGACACCACGGATCAGTGTGGCCAAGTGAGCTTTATTAGCACATCATTTGCAATGGTGCACCCTATCATACTATTATCTTTGAGTTAAAGTGAATATAGCCATTTGAAAAGTCTTCTGAATACATGCACTGGTCTGTTTTAAGAGGCCAGATGGAGGCAGAAAGACCAGTTCAGGTGACTCAATATTTAGAAATCAATCAAGCTAAAACAGGTGTGTTTTCTGTGATGTTAGAATTAAGATGTGAATAAAAGTGATGCCCATCTCCTAACTGGCATCCTTGTGACGAGGAGCTCGTCAGAGCCATGTGGTTATCTAGACATGACCAACACCGCTGCAGGTTAAGTAATGATCCTACTCCCTGAAGTCAAGCAGTAGTTAAGTGACAATTTACAAATACTACTGGTGTGTATTTGGGTGAACTAAATATGCAAGAGTAGACTGTTTATAACAGAGGACATTTATCCTTTGCTGGAATTAGAAATGGAGGGGGGGGGGGGGCATATTCAGTGTACCCCCAACTTCTCACTCAATCCCAGAACATATTATGAGTCTCTCAGCTTAATATAGTTCCACAAATCAACCCAAGGTGCTGGTAGTGCCGCCTTCCTCCTGTTGCACTGTTCATCTCATCGAGCATCAACTCGTATATGAGGCTGTTTCTCTCATTGTTTTTGGCCCATTCACGTAACTCTGGCAGTTTAGCTGATCTTCAATATGGAAGTATTATTCTTGTGGCAGTAGTGGTTCCCACCATAATCACAGAGGAGCTTTGCATTTTGATATCCTCTCTATTCGTGTTCTTTCTGCTGATAGACACAGCCTTTGGCGACACTGGTTATACTACTCCGAGCCAGTTACCCAAAACATTCCAAGACTTGCCCCCAAAACGGCATTCCCAAATACATTCCCAAAATATAGCATGCTAATGACATTGAAAAATGCATTATTTGGCACTAAAATAATGGTTGTTGGTACGTATGTTACACCCCCCCCCCCCCTCCACAGGTACGACGTGTTCATGGGAAGGGGGGGAGGGGGTCAGCCCCTATTGGCCCTACTGACTTGCACTATGACTTGTTGAAGGCCCCCCTTAGCATAGGAATTTCTTTTGTACTCGTACATGACAATGTGACAATAAATATCTTGAATCTTGCAGGAGAAGATAGCTGTGGTCGAGGCTGCAGCAGGAGCCCGCCAGGGCCACCATCAGGCCCAGCAGCAGGAGACCGCCGTCAGCCGGACCTGCGCCCGGCGCCTGTACAACGAGCCGGAGGCCGCCGCAGAGACGCCCCCCATCTCCAGCGGCACTGCTGAGACGCCCCCCGTCGCTCCCTTCGCCGCTTCGTCAGCAATGTCATCCTCCCTCCCAGTCGCTGAAGACCACCCCTTCAGTGGCTTGAATTACTTTGACGGGTATTTGCAATACTATTCCATGGAAGCGTCCATGGAATTCCCCGTAGCTGACCTGGAAGCTGACCTTCTTCCTGAAAACGTGTGGCAACAAGTATAAAAAAAGATGTGTTTAAGGTTAGGGTTAAGGTTTTCTTATCTAACCACCAACACAATCTGGGAACCCAGAGTCTATTTCGATTTGAAAAATAGACTCTGGGAACAGCCCTACCGTTTCCCCCGGCTTCCTGTACAGAGCGCCTCTCCTGCCACCGTCACTTCCTTTTCCGCGTGCCATGCTCCAATGTTTACAGTAGCAACTTGCACAGGGACTTTCCAGTGATTCTCCACTGTTGTTGTACGATGAGTTGACGTCTTCTATGCACTTTTAACGTTATAATAAATTGTTGTGCACAAATGTATAATCTTTTGATTTTGACTTCTTACGTTAATAGAGTTATAAATGGTTAAGTACAGAATGCGTATTTGTGCGCCGATATGAGGGTTTGTCCGTATGTCAAGGGTTTTTATTTCACTTACGTGTACAAACATCGCGGCATTGAAGCTTCACAAAAATACCAATAGGATCAGGTGCCTTTCGAAGAACAGACAAAGTGGAAATCGAAACAGACAAGACAATGAAATAATAAATAACAAATACTGTAGGGAAAATGGGGGGGAAGTAACTTAAAGGGTTAGGGCTTATCTTGTAAATAATATTATTTTATTGCACTAAGAGGTTTCATTGCATTGTTATTTTTCATGAATTTGAGGGCTTATAAGAAAGAAACTCGTAATGAAATATGTAAAACTTGGGTTTCACTTTCATATACTTTGATTTGTGTATTTAAAATGCTCCAAGAGTAAGAATGATAAAACCATAAAGTCACCTTTTCTATTGTCCATAAGTCCATAGACAATGTTCTTTTGTAAAGAGTTCTCAAGCAGAAAAACATTTGGGTAATAATATAGGCTACATCAAGTCATAAAGCTTCAGAGATATATATATATACTAACATTGGAAAAATATGTGATCAGTAGTTTCAGTATCATCACAAAATAGCACACACAATTATTGGTTTTGATTCCAAATCATTATAACAATTCACTGGATGGATACACTCAAATGTCCAGGTAGTAGGGGTGTCACGATACACTCAGTTCACGATACGATACGTATCACGATACTGGGTTCACGATAACGATACGATACGATTTTAACAATATTTTTTTAAACTTGAATAATGACAATATATGACTGGAAAAGTAGTATTTTATTTGAAATGCACAAATACAAAACATGCTGTTGTGGGAAATTGTTATTACAATAACAACTAGAAAAAACATGAGATTGGAGATAAGGCTTATCTTGAAATAGAATGAGTTACACCGTCACTTAGATTTACTTTGAACTAAAAGGTTTCTCAGCAGTATAAATTCTCATTATGCATCTTCAGTTTTTCTTCAAACTCAAACAACAAGACTTTTCTTAGTCTATTTTTTATGCATCTTCAGTTTTTCCTGTCAAGTAAACAGTTTTGCCAGAAACTCAATTGAATGGTTTCTCTCCTGTATAACTTCTCATGTGTCTCTTCAGAGACTTGTTCAACTGAACTACTTTCCACACATTGAACTTCAACAAACAAAGACGTTTCTTTGTCTATTTTTGAAGAAAAAAAGTTTTTTTTTTTTTTTTCACGATATGAGATTTCATCTCAACGATACATATCGTGACGTTTTACTATCGCGAAATTTCGTGGGACGATATATTGTGACACCCCTACCAGGTAGCGATGGTCTTACGCTACGTTCACACAGGGCACCTACGCCTTGCCTTGCCTCAACCCACGCCTACGCCTACAGACCTTGAGCTGGGCGTGAACGTATTACACGCTTTTGCGATCACACTGCACACCTATAGCACGCTGAACCTGAGCCGAGTTACAAGCGCCTCTCCTCTCTCCCGAGTGTTTTTTGTGTCACGTGTGGTCCCGAATTATCATGGGTAGGTAAAATAAATCGGATATATGCTATTATGTATAACCAGGTCTCCTTCTTGGGTGACTGCTGTCATAGAGAACTGGATGCTGTTGTACTAAGGGGATTAACTTTTCATTGTCCATCTTGCTTCTTCGGTCGCTATTCTCTCTCCTGAAGATTTGTTTACCGATGGGGAGAAAGCCCCACGTTATAGCCACCCGTCAATCACTCTCTCTCTCTCTCTCTCTGCTCAACATTGTTGTAGTAACACCATTTTATTTTGAAATTCAGTTGACTTTGCCATTTCCCGCGGATATTGTCGCGTTTTTCCTTCATGGCTTGACAGAAGAAGTCTGCCTTCACGCGCCTAGTCGGCTTGAAAATAGAACTCACGCCTAAACGATAAAATCGGCGCAGGTCAGGCAAGGCGTGGGTACACGCAAGGTTCACGCTGAGGCCTCATTGACTAAAAAGGACGCCTATTTAAAAGCGTGGGTAAAGGCAAGGCGTAGGCAAGGCTTGGGTGCCCTGTGTGAACGTAGCCTTACACATTTCTAGATATTTTGTGACCTATTAAAGGATTCATTCTTTCTGTTATGAAACAGACTGTGGTATTTCCTCCTACGATGAAGGTACTGTATACCTTCATCGTAGAAGGAAATGCGTTTATGAGAGAAGAGAGGAAATTAGATTATGAATTGACGATGCAGTCTGAACCTTTTTCACTTCCCACCCAATTCACCCATTTTGTGTCTAAAAGGCAGGAAGGTGCAAGCAGAACATTGAGGGTTTCCAATTTCCAATCTTACTTTTGCTTGCACCTGTGTTACTTCCTGCATGCTAATGGGATCAAATAACACAATCGTAATCCCATAGGCATCCAGGAATTGAGCGAGGGAGGCACCTTTATCCAAGCTTTGTCTGGGGGGAGGCCCACAGTCTCACACTTTGAAAACCCCTGTTCTACTGTAACCTGTCCCATTTCATCCTCATCTGAAATCATCCAATCCTAATTGTGTGTTTACATCAGTATGTACACAATCCTCAAGCAAACATTCAAATATAAGGCTATTATTATATTAGTGTCTCACTTTAAAACCAGGAGAGACTTGAAGCGGCTGCTGACTGAGTGCTGGAGCTTTCTAGTTATGAACTGATTATTTTTGAATGAATGAATGAATTGACATGATGAACAAAGTACAGGTGAGAAAACAATGTGGGGGTGGGGTGGAGGGGTGTCCATGTGTGTGTCTGTGTGTGTGTGTGTGTGTGGGGGGGGGGGGGGGGGGGTCTGTGGCCGATGTCACTTTCATGACACAAAACGTGACGCAAATCGTGACTGACAGACACCCGCCTTCCCATCCACCTAAACAATTTTATTATAGGAGGGGAAAATTATAACAAAAACTGTTATGGAGCAACATGGAATGGAAAGAGACAAACTGAGAGATCAGAAACGTTTTAACATTTTTAATAATAATAGGAATACTATGACTATGACTATGACTACAACTGCTACTGTTATAGTAAGTTATAGATTTATTAAAATACTGTATTTTCAAATGTTCAACATACATACAAATATGAACAATACATAAAAAAGGAAAAATAATGAAATATGTTGCATAATGCTGGATGATTTATGTACAGAGGGATCTGTGTATCTATCTTCTATTATAAAAGGGAGCAAGTGGGCAATGTTTGTATGACATCACTGATGATCTCATAGACATTGTGACATCATCAGTGACATCATTGCTGACCAAAATCATCACAAATCTCACAATGTGGGGCCAGCCAGACAGACAGACAGACAGAAAGAAAGACAGATTCAACTTTGGCAATTATGTATGATGATGATGATGATGATATAATTTGTTTTTATTTACTTGCTTACAGTATCAAATATCAGTTAGTCACAAAATAACAGTTATTCTGTATTTGAACACAAAATGAGCTCCGTCCTGATGTTCTTATCTCATGTTGCTCTTATTTCTTCTTGTACTGGAATTTCCTCCATTTGATATTCTGCAAACAGAAAGCAGAAGGTAAGAAAATGTACAATGAAGCAAACCAAACGTAAGGGTTGTTGAGTGACAGGTCGTAGCACCAATGAGAGAGTGGTTCGAAAAATGGGCATCATGGTCAATCAAATATATATCAATCAAACCAATCAGATTCCCGTCTCGCATTCCCTTTTGTTTGCGCGACGCATGCTGTAATTCTCTCCATGCGTGATTTGGACATCTCACAACAACCATCGCATCAGATTCCTCTTGAAAACATCTGTGATTTGCAGCTTTTAATTGATGCAATTGGGGTTCTTTGGTTGAGTGGAAAATAGAAACGTGTTTGCAACGGGGGGAAACAGGGACATTTGATTGACAATAATATTGCAAGTAGACTACAATGTCCAAGTTTTCTCAATTCATTTCCCATTAACCCATCTTTGGAGCCTATTTGTTCCTGTTTATTTAATAACTCACTACTCTACTGTCACTCAATAGAGACACTGCGGAGCGCATCATCATTCAGAAACCACGCCCAAAACGGGGGAAAACACAAACTCCTGTCCAATCCTGGCGTTCTCCTGTGCCGCGTGCATGGTCGGGTTTTGCACAAAAAGATCGTATATACGGAAGATGAGCACTCCAACTTACTTCATTGACAGCAACATCCACATTTTTCTTCTCGCCAATTCTCAATGGCTTCTTTGTTTTCCTCGGGAGTACAAAAAAACTTTAACTGGCGATTTTTTACATTTGTTGTGTGCACAGCCCACCACACAACAGCTTTTAGCTATGTTTAATTCAAAGAAAATGACGCTGGTGTGGGGAAATGAACTGAGCTTTTCCCCCGTGATGGGCGTGGCCTATTTCATGCAGTGTCTCTATTGGACTCACATTTTTCCCCCAGGTGGATTTGGACTTCTTGGTCTTCATGTCCTCCAGCGTTTCGTAGGTGTTTGCCTGGACGGCTGTGCTCTCCCCGGGGATCTGCTCGTAGGTGTCATCAGGGAGCTGGTGCCCGGGAGGCGGCGGGCCCTCGGCGAGCTCAGCGTACTCGCCGTCTGCTGAACCTGCGGCTCCAGGCCCGGCGGACTGGGCCTGGTAGAGCGGGTTGGACTTCAGAAGCTCCAGCATGTCAGCTTGGAGCTCTGACCTGCCGTACCTCGCGCTGCTGTCCCTGGGCTCGTGGAGGGAGTACGTGTGGCAGGTGACTTGCCTCTTGGGCGTGGCGGGCGAGTGTGCGAGGGCGTCCAGCCGATTGGAGTACTCCTGCTCCTCCGTGCTTTGATCCAGGTGAGGCAGAGACTGGCTCCTGCTCTCCACCCGAGCCTGCTCAGAGTACGTCATCATGGCCCCGGGGGCGACGCCGTGATTCAGCTCCCCGGGACGGATAGCGTCGCCGGGGCTAAACGATAACGAGTCTTCCCCTCTGCCGGTGCAGACGCCGTCATCCATCTGCAGCGGGTTTGAATCCCTTCTCGGTTTCTCCGCTCGGTTCGGGTCCGTGTGGGCGTGGTGCTGGGCGTCGCCAGGATGTGAGGTCTTGTCGGGGAAAGATTTGCTCATGGAGTGACTCAGAGGGATGCCTCTCTTTGGGACTGGAGGGATGGCCTACCGGAGGAAACACCAAAACAAAGAGAATATTATTGTTTCATTTACTATGTGAAAGTTGAATTTCCTGATAAACCATCCTAGTCCTTTCATGTGTTTTCGGTGTGTCAGCGCCTTAAGATACAAGGAGGCGAGAGAGTGGACTCACCTAATATTGATGATACTGATTTAGACGCCGATACGGGACTGCGATTGAGCAAAGCAGTCGGCTAGCTGTTGATTGGATCAGCGTTTCTATTCCTTCACCAATCACAGCTATTCTCACGTCAAGGCGGTCCATTTAAATATGGTTCCCTTCTACACTGATCCACAATGTTGCCACTCACTCCACCTTTCTACTTCAGAGCCACATGACTCAACCGTTAAACACTTGTATTCAATGTCTTCCTTTGCGCTCACTCTTGTATAACGTTCAGTGTTGGGGGTAACTCATTACAAAAGTAACATATTACATGTAATATATTACTTTTAGCAGTAACTCGGTAATATAACTTATTACCAATAGGATTTGAGTAATATTATACCAGTTACTTTGTCAAGTAACACAAGTTACAAATTGAATTGAATTTTAATCAAAGCACATATTTGAAAAAGATACAATTCTTTCCTAATCAAATTGTGCGTTTTTATGCAAATAACCACTACAGATGACAATTAAGGATTTAGAATTTTGGACGGTTTACACTGACGGTGAAACTATTTTCCGGGATGGTTCCGGGTTGGCGATGTCATTCTGCTGCTGCTGTTATTTTGGTAAAAGTAATGCAAAAGTAGTGTAATAAGTAACGAGTTACTCTACACAGACAGTAATTTTGTAAAGTAACTTATTTTTTTTTTTTTATAACCATATATTTATTGGTTTTGCATGTAATTATTGTACATGTATTCTCATCATACATCTTACATACATCTTTTATACCCCCCCCCCAACCCTGTGGCAGTATAAAAAGAAAAAGTAAAAAGGACAATGCAAGAATTAAATAAAAGTAACACAAATAAATAAGTTGCATCAACTGTATGTACCATCACAATTATATATACACACCGTACTTATCATTTACAATAGCCTATTTCACATTCAAGTCACCCTTCCAATGCCTCTTCAATGTCACCATTTTTAACAAATTCCAGAAACATTTCCCAAATGCCATAAAATTCTGTCATTTTCTTCCTAATCATATAAGTAAGTTTCTCCAGAGCTAGACTAGATGTTAGATTTTTCAACCACTGACCTAGAGATGGGCACCCAACATTCTTCCAACACAAAGCAATTGAACGTCTGGCCTGTAATAAGCACAAATCAACCATTTTCCTTTCTCTGTTATTTAAAGAGCAATTGACAGGGTAGATGCCTAATATACACAGTTTAGGACACAGTGGCAGTGGTGTGGAGGTAATCCTGGAGACATAAGTTGTCACCGAGCTCCAAAATCGTTGAATCCCACTACACTCCCACAAGCAATGAAACAAAGTACCTTGATGATTACATTTATAACAAGTATCCGGAATATTCGAATCAAATTTACTTAACTTTACTGGGGTGATGTAGGTTCTCATTATCCAATTATATTGTATCAATCTCAATCGAGTATTGATTGTTTGCGTTTGTGCTTTTGAGCATATTAAACCCCATTCACAGTCTAAAATGTCCTCTTGTAAATCATGCATCCATTCCTGTCTCTTACTTTCCGTGCTGTCCTTGTGATTACCCACAAACATATTATATAAGTAAGTGATCTGTCCTTTACCATAACAATTTCCTGTTGAGAATATTTCTAGTGTGGACATAGGAGGTTGTTGTACAGAATTGTTAAGTCGTGTCAAAATAAAACTTCTAAGTTGAAAATACTTGAAAAGGTGCCTTTCTGGTAAATCATGCTTCACTTTCAGCTCATCAAATGACATTAGAGTATTATCTTTATAAAGATCCAGTAACTTAACTATGCCTTTACCTAACCAATTTTTAAATCCCTTGTCTTTCTTGGCCGCGCTGAAGTATTCATTGCCCCAAATTGGTGAGAAACAAGATAGCACAGGGGTGTCTCCCATATATTTATGAACTTCATGCCAGACACCAATAGTGTTTTCCACGAAGGGGTTAAGAGTGTTTTTCCTTAATTTCTTAAGGGGAGCAGAGTATAGAAAACTATCCAACCTCAAACCGTTTGCAGACAATAATTCAACTTGCAACCAGGGCAGATCAACCTCAGAAAACCAAAACATTGCAGCCCTCAACTGCGCAGCCCAGTAATACCACTGCAAGTTTGGTAACTGCAGCCCTCCCCTATCGTAAGGCAGATATAAAAGAGACAGTCTGAGTCTTGGCTTCCTATTATTCCAAATAAAATTTGAGAGCAATTTTCTGACCCTTGTGAAAAAAAATGGTGGCGGTGCCAAAGGAATAGACTGAAATATATATAAGAATTTTGGTACTATATTCATTTTAATTACATTTATTCTTCCAATTATAGACAAAGGCAATGTTGCCCATCTTGAAACATCTTCCGAGACTCTAGTAAACATGGGTTCATAATTAGCTGGACTAAGTGTACTTATCTCAGGCGTTATTTTAATACCCAGATATGTAAACCCTCCCATAGCATTTACAAATGGGTGGGGAATCAATGGATTTCTCCTTTCTTGTTCATTCAGAAACATAATAGATGATTTATCTTTGTTCACCTTAAACCCAGAGAAGCTACCGAATTGATTGATCAACTTTAGAAGGGATGGTATTGATTTTCCAAGCTCTGACAGAAAAATGATAGTATCATCCGCATATAATGCAAGATGATGTTCCAAAATCCCTGTTTTAATCCCACAGATTGAAGGATACGACCTTATTGCCATTGCCAACGGTTCCATGGCTATTACGAATAATAATGGTGAAATTGGCGAACCTTGTCTCGAACCACGGAACAGCCTAAACGGTTGTGAAATTATGGTATTCGTAAATACTTCAGCCGAGGAATCAACAAACAGAATTTCAACCCATTTGAGAAAGTAGTCACCAAAGCCAAAACGTTTAAGCACTTCCAGCAAATAGGGCCACTCGACTCTATCGAACGCTTTTTCTGCATCCAACGACAAGATGGCAGTGTCAGGGGACCCATTACATGTATGAATTATGTTAAGCACCCTCCTCACATTGTGGAACCCCTGACGGTTCTTTACAAAGCCGTTTTGATCTTCATGTATCATGGTTGGTAAAACCTTATCCAGTCTCATAGCTAGGGCTTTAGCAATTATCTTTGCATCTGAGTTTAAAAGAGAAATTGGTCTGTAGGAACCGCATTCTGTTGATGGTTTACCTGGCTTCAGAATAAGAGTGATCAGTGCACTTCGTAATAGAGGGGGGAGATAGCCTTGTTTAAAGGACTCCTCGTACATATCTAATAGTGGGGCCAATAATTTTCCTTTAAATAATTTATAAATGTCTATCGGGAGCCCATCGGGTCCCGCCGCTTTACCGCCCTTCATGTTAAGAATAGCGTTGGTCACATCCTCAATATCTAATTCCTTGTCCAGCTCCATTTTCGTATCTTCAGGGATACTGGGGATTTCTAGTCTATCTAAAAAAGCATTCTGGTTTACTGGGTTTGTTGGACACTCTGACTGATACAGGGCTTTGTAGAACGAAACAAAAGTTTGGTTAATTTCCATAGGATCTGTGGTTATATCCCCTTGTTCATTCCTAATGGCATTTATGGCTCTTTCTGAGTTCAATTTTTTAATTTGCCAGGCTAATAACTTACCCGATTTTTCCCCCTGGTCATAAAAGTTTTGTTTGAGTCTTATTAGGCTATTTTCAGCTTTCAATGTTGAAAGCTCCTCATACTCAGCTTTAAGGGAAAATAGCTCTTGTTTTGTTTCTATCGAATCATCAAGACTAACCACTCTCTCCAACTCTCTGATTTTCAAATCTAGCTCGTTCATTTTCTGTTTGAATTTATTCGATTTGGAACTTGTGAAGCTAATCATTTGTCCTCTAATATACACTTTGAAAGCTTCCCACCTGATGGCAGCCGATGTCTGATCTGTATTTATTGCAAAATAAACATCTATATGCTCCCCCACATATTTGATGAAGTCAGCATTCTGCAGCCATCTAGGGTGTAGTCGCCATCTAAAGGATCCTTTACTTAACTGCATATCTTTGTAATATAGTGATGTAGGTGAATGGTCTGACAGAACAATGCTATCATATATGCATCCATCTATATTGGGAAGCAAGGATGTGGAAATTAAAAAATAATCTATACGAGAATAAGATTTACATGATGATGAGTAACATGAGTATTCCTTTTTAGTAGGATTTTGCATCCTCCATGGGTCGCAGAGATTCAGCTCCTTCATAAACTGTTGTATTTTCTTTCTAGCTTGTGAGTGAGAGCTATCCACTCCCGACGAGCGATCAAGCGCCGGATTCATAGTACAATTAAAATCGCCTGCTAGGATTACTTTACCTGTAAGGGAGGCAATCTGTAAAAATAAATTTTCAAAAAAGGATGGGTTGTCGTCATTTGGGCCATAAACATTAACCAAACTTATGTTTTCTCTCAAAAGAGTGCCCTGTACCACCAGATATCTACCAGCTTTATCAGAAATAATATTATTCACTTGGAGTGGCACCGATTTATGAATCAGCACCATTACCCCTCTAGAGTGTGATGAAAAACACGATGCCAGTACTTGTCCCGGCCATCTTCTTCGTACTTTCAGTAATTCCTCTATAAGTAAATGTGTCTCTTGTAAAAAGACTATAGAAGAATCAAGCTGTTTAAGCCTAGTAATCACCTGTTTCAGTTTAGTCATTTTAACCATCCCCCTTACATTCCAAGAAGTAAATTTTAGTGTCTTATTTGAAGTCATCCAGAATCATGCTGAATTAGAATGTACAGTATATTGTCACCATTATACCATAAATAAGCTTGTTGCTTCATATTGTAATTTACCTTCAAAATGTGCCATCGTACAGGGTTATATTGTGATACATACAAACAATCAAATAAAATATCAAAACACTGCCAAAAAACAATCCCCAAAGCTGTTAACCCAAACATAACAGCCTCTTGTGCCCCCGCCACCACCCCCTTACCTCGGGGTGTAGAAAACAGCACAACTGATCCAGTGCAAGCAAGGGAGCAGTTAAACCAAACTAAGCTAACAATAAACTAGTATTGTACTTAGAACAATGAACTATACTGAGACATTTGCGTCTCCCAGCAACAAATCGATACTTTCATGGACACTTCTTTATGAATTATGGAATGTTCAAATTTGTCTCATGTATATGATAGTAGGTTTGTTCACTGAACACCCGTACCATGAGCGCATGAGCGCCTCCTTCTCCACTTGAAGGGATAAAAGAAAGAAAACAAAAATGAATGAATGAAAAAGTGCATAGATGAATGAGTCCGTTGTATTGAGTGGATCCTAGAATCAATCCACACCAGTCTCTGCACGTTATCTTCCGGTCTCCTATCTGGCCACACGTGATTGACTGTCAATAACACAACACTCCATTGGCCAGATCAGTCACAAGGTGGAGTCTCTATGAAACTGAGTGATCTCTGCAGAGCAGTGTATATGTAAACAAAGGTTAACGTAACCGTAGAAACGCAGCTGTATTGTTTACCAAAATCTCAGCCGTCATAATAATTATTTAACTTAATATGCAAAACTTAGGAGAGCCATAAAGAAATGAAACACTCTTTGTAGATCTGGTCGATCCTTTAACAGTCAACCTGTCCCGTTACTCAAAGTCATTTCTTTTGTGCATCACTTCTTTTTATGCCCTGCACAAACTTCTCGGCATCTGCCGGGGATTCAAACTCACGTGTTTGACCATCAATCGTCGTCAGGCGGAGTTTGGCTGGATACACAACTCCGTAGCGAAGATTCAATGCTCTCAGTTGTTGCTTCACCCCGTCAAATCGCCTCCTCTGCCGGTGTAGCTCCGCTGACAGGTCCGGGTAGAAGCTGACTTCTTGTTCGCCGCATACCACCTTGCCTTTTGCTCTGGCCGCTCGCGTTACTCGGACTGCATCTTGGAAGTTCAAAAACTTCATGATAAGTACTCTTGGAGGAGCGGACCGCGTATTTTGTGCCCGACCGGGGATCCTGTGCGCTCTCTCGATGATAGGAGGAGTAGGAAACGTTGCCGGACCCAGTGCTTCTGGTAGCCATTTCTGTAGAAAAGCTACTGGATCATTATTTTCCACTTTTTCCGGCAAGTTGACCAGCCTAAGGTTGGATCTCCGTGATCTATTTTCAAGCTCGTCCACCTTGTTTGAGAGGAGATCCACTTGTTTCGATAGCGTTTCCATCTTGCCTTTCTCTGTGTTAAGCGTGTCCTCAACGTTGCTAATACGCTCTTCTGCCTGATCCATGCGAGCAGAGAAGTCCCGCACATCTTTCTTAACATCTTGAATCGCACTCATGACTCCATCAAACTTCGTAGCAAAGTCAGTACTCATCTTGTCAAGTCTTTGCATAATATCAGAGTTTTCGGCCATTTCGGCAGCTGGTTGGAGGGCAGAGCTAGCTTCACCTGATGAGCTAATGCTATTAGCTTCCGCCTCGTTTTCTCCGACAGAGTTTCTCGTGTTCGGCTGAAAGTATTTTGATATAGCTTTGTTCTTGGGCTTCTTCCCTCCCTTTTTCGGTCCCATATACACAGCCGGAGTCGCTACACACAATATATATTAGTGTCCATATATTGTAAAGGATGTTAAACAGGAGTTTAATCGAAAAATCACCGGGAGCTCGCAATAGTACGTCTACTCAGTTTAGCGCCATAGCCACGCCCCCGTAAAGTAACTTATTACTTTAAAAAGAAAGTAACTAGTAATATGTAGTATATTACATTTTGAGAGTAACTTGCCCAACACTGCATGGTTCTCCTACTGTATCCATAAACACGAGTGCTTCACACACCGCTGTGCTAAAACGATCTTGTCCGGTTTTCAATAGGAAGTCATATAGGCTACTTCCAGTGTTGGGGGTAACTCATTACAAAAGTAACACATTACATGTAATATATTACTTTTAGCAGTAACTCAGTAATATAACTTATTACTTATAGGATTTCAGTAATATTATACCAGTTACTTTGTCAAGTAACTCAAGTTACAAATTGAGTTACATTTGATTAAATCGAAGCACATAAAAAAGATACAATCATTTCCTAATCAAACTGTGTGTTTTTATGCAAATAACCACTATAGATGACAATAACAAAGGAAAACAATCGCATTTAGAATTTTGGATTGTTTACACTGACTTCAAGGCGGTTTAAATGATTTTTCGGGGATGGGTCCGGGGCGGCAATGTCATTCTACTACTGCTGTTATTTTGCTAAAAGTAATGCAAAAGTAGTGTAATAAGTAACGAGTTACTCTACACAGAAAGTCATATTGTAAAGTAACTTATTACTTTCAAATGAAAGTAACTAGTAATATGTAGTATATTACATTTTGAAAGTAACTGGCCCAACACTGGCCTACTTCTCAATAATACCTGTGAGGGAGACATGGGTCCCACAGACACAGATCCTGTCAGCTTTCTGCTTTTGGATTTGGGCGGCAGTGCAGGCGGCTGGACGACAGGCAGGTCATTTTGCTGCTGCTGCATCCTGGGAGTGTTCGCTCGCTCGGCCCTCTGCTCACAGCTCGGCTCGCTCTTCTGGTCCCACAGGGTGCGCAGAGCTTGGACGCTCACCCCCGACCTCTGTTTGACCTCGTGCTTCACCACATCATACAGCTCAACTGTGTCTTTCTGAAATATACAAACAGCAGCCAGTATTGTTGTCACTGTATCAATCTTTGAAGTCCACGTTCAAAATTAATTTGTCCATAATAGGTATATATATAAATATATATAAATATATATATATATATATATATATATATATATATATATATATATATATATACTGTATATATATATATATACTGTATATATATATGTATATATATATTGAACAAGGAAAAGACATGAAACATGTTGTCCCGCATGAGTGATGCACTCCTTGGGCCAATCATGAAGGGCTTTATTTATAGCGCCCCCATTAGGCTAAGCAGTGTCATTTTTTTAATGACAGAACTAGTGCCAAAATGCATCATCATCCCTCAATTTTTTTATGCTTTCCCCCCCGATTTTTCTCCCAGTTGTTGTACTTGACCACTTCTCCCTGTTCTCTTCTCCCGGTCGTTGCTCCACCCCCCTCTGCCGATCTGGGGAGAGTTGTAGACTAGCACATGCTTCCTCCGCTACATGTGCAGTCCCCAGCCGCTTCTTTTCACCTGATAGCGAGGCGTTTCACCGGCAGGACGTAGTGCGTGGGAGGATCATGCTATTCCCCCCAGTTTCCTGTTTGCCCTGACCGACCAGAGGAGGCGCTAGTGCATCGACCAAGACAGGACTCATATCCCACCGGCTTCCCACCCGCAGACACGGCCAATTGTGTCTGTAGGAACGTCTGTAATTGGGGATTTTACAGCATCCAAATACAAGTAAATGCTTAAAGCAGCTACGAGCAACTTTTTCGATTGTTATTAAACAGTATAAATTTAATATCAATGCATCACATCTTACCTCTAATAGTCGACGAGACCAAAGCCGTGTGTATCTGAGATTGCTCCCTTAGGTGATTATTAAGTCTATAGTCTGTCTAAACTCGCGCCAACAGGGGGCTCTCTAGAGCGACCGGACCGGGTAACCCGGAAGTGAAACGCGGAAGTGAAACCAGGAAGTGAAACGCAGCTGCCTTTTTACGCCGTTTGCGCTGCCTAGCAACATAACATAAACAATGTGAACGCCACGCATACTCGCGGGAACATCTCTCGTTATATTCTAACAGGTTTTTTGGAAGTTATTTTGTGGTTATGGCCGAAGTGGCTGCTGCAAACCGTTTCATTTCAATTCCTGATCTGCCCTGGCTACAGACACACTAACACTGGCCGATTCACTCGGGGTTCAAGCGAGACTACTCTGCGTTGGTATCGTCGACTATTAGAGGTAAGATGTGATGCATTGATATTAAATTTATACTGTTTAATAACAATCGAAAAAGTTGCTCGTAGCTGCTTTAATGTCTTTATATTAAAAATTCAGTCAATCAATTTGAGAGGGAAACATATCTTTACTCCAACTAATTCAAATATAAAGTCAACAGACTGGCAAAATAACAATGCATATGCTTGGGGCTTTAAACCTATAGTCTTGGATCTCTGTCCAAGGAAAGCCTCAATATTTAAAGGTCCCATTCCGTGCAAAAGCTGTTTTTACTTGTAAATGCATATATACTGCTGTCATCCCTCCCTGTAATGAGTGGTCACAACCTCAGAACTGCCAGAGTTGGAATTGTCCCTATCCAGCTTCCCCCTGCAGTCTCCTTCAAGCCACGCCCCTTACACTCTGTTCCCCCAGACGGGTTAATGTGATGTCACTCGGGTCCTTAAGCATACTGCGCGCGGTCTCGCTCACACAAGCTACCTGCACCATTTTGTCTATAGCCACAAAATTAACACTTCTAGCTGGAGCGACGCCAACTGTACGTGATCCAGCAACTGCGGAGGTGGATTCGGTAAGTCTAGGCATTTTGAGATGTCCTCTTTAGCGTAGCAACCGTTAAGTTAGCGATAGCTCGTTGCTAAGGTTAGTTGTGGACACAACCTAGCGTGCTGGTCCACGGACGCTAATCTGAGCCTGGGGCGGGCTCCCCCTCAGCGGCCAATGGGAACTGTTAGTTCTGAATATATTATAGAAACAGACCATTCTTGGGAAGCGACGAGATGAGGAAGTGACAACTCCGTCAGAACAAACGGGGTTGCTATATTTTCGACAAATTAATCCAGAATCATGTTTTATGGACCAGAGACACACGTTTTAAAGAGGTTACAGCTGCACGAATTGGGACTTTTAACATTAAAAATTGTCAGTTTCCACAATTTCACTGACACTTGTCCTATAGGTAATGTAGCAATTGAAGTAGCATATCAATCAGTCACACTTGAGGACTTTGTTGGACAGAGGCCCCCGGGTTTGACAGTGTTGTGTCCTGTTATTAGTTTGGTTCAGGCCCAGGTCCTGTCCTTCCTTACGTCATCACAGCTGCAGGTGAGGTATTCTCCAAAGGGCTGGATGGGACTGACTCTGTAGTGCTCTATCAGGTCCGGGAGACTGCGGTGAGTCTGGCAGTCCCCGGAGACGACGAACAGTCCGGCTTGGTTCTGGGTGATGACAAAATGGCGGCATCGGTCTTGTCCCCTTTGGAGGAAATGCGCAGGCAGTGAGATGAGGCAGCAACAATGGAACACACACTGTAGGTGTTTTCTCAATCTATCTTAAGCACTGTTTATTTTGTATTAGTTTGGCTCACTTGTAGGAGAGGATGTAGCCGATGGCTTTATCGCTGAGGCGAATGAGAAAACAGCCCAGAGTCTTATCTCGCAACAGATCTTCCGCATCCCTGGGGGCAGAGAGGTAGACAGAACTGATTCAACACCGTCACAGAGAGGTAGACAGAACTGATTCAACACCGTCACAGAGAGGTAGACAGAACTGATTCAACACCGTCACAGAGAGGTAGACAGAACTGATTCAACACCGTCACAGAGAGGTAGACAGAACTGATTCAACACCGTCACAGAGAGGTAGACAGAACTGATTCAACACCGTCACAGAGAGGTAGACAGAACTGATTCAACACCGTCACAGAGAGGTAGACAGAACTGATTCAACACCGTCACAGAGAGGTAGACAGAACTGATTCAACACCGTCACAGAGAGGTAGACAGAACTGATTCAACACCGTCACAGGCAAATGAGGTCCTTTCACTGACACACACCAAACTAGGAGGCACTCGGAGAGCGCAACCATCCCCCAACAATTCCCCAACTTGCTGTTACAGCCAATATCATTCCTATCACATAGATTTGAAGTGAAATTGATTCCTTGTCCTGGTAAACATCCCCTTAGAATCAAGTCTCTTTTTCTGTTATGCTACAAATGATTATTGGAAATGCTAGATCCCATTCATCAGCAAAATCGAACGATGGCCCATATCTGCCCACCAAATTTCATGGATCATAATTTTCTGGCATATATCCTGCCGACAGAAGTGTTGGAAACAGTACATCTGTATAATGCCTTTTTGTGTGATTGGATGGGTTTATCTTGGTATCTTGATTCTGTAGCCTATGTGATGGATTTGGGATGAAACTGATGTATAATATTTACCACCCGACTACACAGTGTCAAATTGAAAACTAGAACGACCGCACCCCAGATATATGCCAACGCCAACAAGTGAGCAGTCGACATCCATGTCTGTCCAGACTTTGACGTTTGAGCCAAATGTGAAGAAATTCTGTCAAGTCGTTACTGAGATATTGCGTTAACAAGCTTGAAAAAGGGCGTTTGTGAGGTCACAGTGACCTTGACCTTTGACCACCAAAATGTAATCAGTTCATCCTTGAGTCCAATGGACGTTTGAGCCAAATTCGAAGAAATTCCGTCATGGCGTTCCTGAGATATCGCATTAACGAGCTAGAGAGAATGGCGTTCGTGAGGTCACAGTGACCTTGAACTTTGACCTTTGATGACCAAAATCTAATAAGTTCATCCTTGAGTCCAAGTGGATGTTTGAGCCAAATTCGAAGAAATTCCATCAAGGCGTTCCTGAGATATTGCATTAACGAGCATGAAACTGGCGGTCGTGAGGTCACAGTGACCTTGACCTTGGACCACCAAAATTTAATCAGTTCATCCTTGAGTCCAAGTCGACGTTTGAGCAAAATTGGAAGAAATTCCGTCAAGGCGTTCCTGAGATATCACGTGAAAGAGCTTGGAAATGGCATTCTTGAGGGCACAGTGACCTTGAACTTTGACCTTTGTCCACCAAAATGTAATCAGTTCATCGTTGAAGTGGATGTTTGAGGCAATTTTGATGAAAGTCTGTCAAGACGTTGGACGGACGGACGGACGGACGCACGGAGGGACAACCCGAAACCATAATGCCTCCGGCCTGGCTATCGCCGGCGGGGGCATAATGATAGACAGCTGTTACATCAAGACAAATGTAAGATGTTCAGGTTCCAGTAAAACAGTTTTAACTGCCGAAGCATACTGAAGCCCACAAGAGCTGAACAAATACAACCTTTATGTGCAGGCATTAGACTAGTACAATCAGGGGTGGAAAAGTAGTCAAAAGTAGCAATACCATGATGGAAAATACTTTATTTATAGTTCTGTATTCAAAAGTTTACTTCGAAACGAAGTGGAAGTATTAGCATTAAAATTAAAGTGTACTTACCAGTAAGTATCAAAAGTAAAATATACTGTTGGGGAGTTTAAACTCTAGCTTACTGTAGCAACATATTTTATGAAGTAGTTATCTGATAAACAGTGTTGGGCAAGTTACTTTCAAAATGTAATATACTACATATTACTAGTTACTTTCATTTGAAAGTAATATGTTACTTTACAAAATGAATGTCTGTGTAGAGTAACTCGTTACTTATTACACTACTTTTGCATTACTTTGACCAAAACAACAGCAGCAGCAGAATGACATCGCCGCCCCGGAACAATCCCGAAAAATCATTTCAACCACCTTGAAGTCAGTGTAAACAATCCAAAATTCTAAATGTTATTCTTTTCCTTTGTTATTGTCATCTATAGTGGTTATTTGCATAAAAACACACAGTTTGATTAGGAAATGATTGTATCATTATTTAAATATGTGCTCAGATTTTTTTTAAGTAACTCAATTTGTAACTTGAGTTACTTGACAAAGTAACTGGTATCATATTACTAAGATCCTATAAGTAATAAGTTATATTACTGAGTTACTGCTAAAAGTAATATATTACATGTAATGTGTTACTTTTGTAATGAGTTACCCCCAACACTGCTGATAAATGTAATGGAGTAAAAAGTAGGGGGTCAGTGTCCACATGTAATGACACTGTAGGGACTACTACAATATTTCCCTCAAATGTAGCGGAGGAAAAGTATAAGTCTCACTGGAAATACTCAAGTGAAGTGTCAGTACCTCAAAAGTACAGTACTGTCGGTTACGTTCTACAGTACCTCTGACACCGTAAGATCCCATTCCTCGCCGCTTGCACACTGCTCTCTCCCTGTGGCACAGAGCTCTTTTTACGGCCTTGACTTACTTTCTAGCAGTGAAGCCTTGGAACCAGTCGGGGAAGTTGCCATTGTGCAGGATGAAGGACTCCTGCGTCTCAGTGAACCAGCGCAGCACCAGCTCCTTCAGGCCTCCGTCTGAGGTCTCCGTGTCCATCCTCACACCTCAATGGCAGCTTGCAAAAGAGCAGCACACCACACTGCACGCCCTGCGCCCTGTCGGCTCACACTCCCCCTTATCTCTCAAATGGAAGAGCGACCGATGTGCCTCATTTGACTATTTCCGTGGCGCGTCTCTCTCAGCTGAACAGTGGCATTGTCTGCCGGTGTTTACCATCGCTGCCAATTCATTTTACTACCGCTGTTCCTTGTCCCAGATTCAGCTGTGGTGGCCACTTCGTCTGGTCTGGTCTCGTCTGGTTATGCATGGATATTCTGGATGGTTAAGATCTGTTTTGGTAAAGGTCCTCACACATCGGGAGCGATTTTCCGTGCGATTAATTTGCATGTCAATAATATTTTTCAAACCTATATCAGTCAATGCAACCGAAGTTTCGCTGAGCGCTATTGCGGCGTTTGTTTTTCCGATCCACGGTCGATTTTTCAGAAATTCGCTTCCGACGTGTACACATCTGTGACAGGTGGGTCAAAACTCGCATCGCAATTTCGCGCCGTATATTCGCATCGCTGTGTAAGTGTGTAAGGACCTTAACACTTTAAGTTTCAATGAGACGTCATAAAGTGCGTCTCTGTGGGGAACCCCTGGTCTTGCACGAGATGCGTGAGAACCAAGATGGCAACGGCCAAAAATGACATACTCGAGGCCTGTAAATGGAAGTCCACAAACAAATGGGTCGCTCCCTGCAGGCCATTCGAGAGACTGCAGGTTTAAGACCCTTCCGCATTGGCTTCAATTATCACAAACGGAGTTACGCCCTTGCAATGAATTGTTTACACCAGCGATGCTCAACTTGCTTTGCCCGGGGGCCACTTTCGTGAAATGATAGGTGGCCAGGGGCCAGTTAATAAATAAACAATATACATTTTTCTGTAGCGGATTGTAGGTTTTTGGGGTGTCAGCCGGAGTTTAGTCTGACAATGTTGTGCACACCGGATAGTTGGTTAGATTAAGTTAGTTAGGTATACTGTACATAAGTGCCTGGGTAGCGAGCAGACTGCAGTATTTGACAATTTAGCAGCTAAATCATAGATTATTGAAAGATATTCCATATTCCAGACTGAAATGCTATAACAGAAGTGGAGTATTGGCCAGAATGACATGAACATTTGGACACTTATTCAGCGGGTATCTTGCATGTTGCGTTCAGGTGCACTGTAAAAAAAATTAAAAAATCACATCGACTTTAAGTGTTTGTAGTAACTGTAATGTGATTTGAGCCGCACGCCCTTGTATGGGTGTAGGCGGGTTTAGTTCAAAATTGAGCCGCACGCCCTTGTATGGGCGTAGGCGGGTTTAGTTCAAAATTGAGCCGCACGACCTTGTTATGGCTAAGTGAATTGTAAATGATTGACACCTCATTTATAACAGGTGCACTTAGTAGGCTAGTTTGTGCGGCAGTGCTTGTAAGTGCTGACTGCTTCTGCGATAAATAAATAAATAAATAAATAGTTCATCATTAATAAAGGCTTAGCTACTGTATACATGACTTATAACTGAACTTTATTATAAAGTGTTACCAATGTTTTTAATTCAAGCAGGGCCACAGACTGAACTCTCATACATACTGTATATATTTTTTTACAGCGTTGAGCTCTCCAGCTGACGAGAGAACAGCATGTAACGTCATCAGGGCTAAAAAGAGCCCTCATGGTGCTCTGTGTTGTAACAGCAGAGAGTTACTGCTCTCTGTCAGGTCTCTTTTTAGAGCCGACGAGGACAGCTACAACGTTAGGCCACTCATGAAAAACACTTGGACCAAGGTAAGACCCTTTACTGGTCAATGTCTACTTTGCTCTGCTATATAGTGTTATGACAGCGGGTTTAAAATTAGTTTGTCACTCGGCAGTGTTTATCATATAGGGGCGAGCAAGCCGGTTGGTGTTAGCCCACAACTCTGGCAACAATAACATTTTGTACTCGTAGATAAATAATCTCTTTACCGTGCACATTCCCCTGAATTAACAAACAGGTCTGACTGCCACTTTTATTGGGCTCCTGAATACCGGTGTGCATTAAACTGAATTGTTGTTTGTGTGTGTGTGTGTGTGTGTGTGTGTGTGTGTGTGTGTGTGTGTGTGGTTACTTTATCTTTTTTTAAACTAATTGTCTTTAACATTAAAACATAATCTCTTATCTCTTCACTGGTTGCAGGTATATGCAAATCAAGATGTAAATATGTGTAATGTTACGGAACTGTGCTCTGTTGTTACAGGGTTAAGAGATGAGAAGTGAAACAGCACAGTAACTGTCAACATCAGTGAGGACCGCAGTGCAGGCATGGCCTCGTTCAAACAACAGAAAGTGGAGGATTTCTATGAGATTGGAGAAGAGCTGGGAAGGTACAGATCAGAACTCTATTCCGTTACAGTTACAATTGAAATTGGTGGTATTCCGAATACAGTTACTTTCTTTAAAATTGGAATAATTGAAGGACATACTTTTTGTTTGTTTTGTTTTATTTGCTCTAAAATTCATATATATCAACGCAAGTTGTGTGTGCGCAGTGTGTACCTGAGACCGGGAGCAAATAAAAAGACAAGTCTTCAGATCATATTTTGCCATCTTTATCTTCAGATTGAGTTTGTGTGGTGAAGAGTAAATCCACTTTGCTATATTTTATTGTTTGTGTCTAATGTGTTTTAATCTAAACATGTTTACATTAGTGTAACTTGATGCTGTTTGCATACTGAATACTTTGTTCTCTGGTGGATTACATTTTTCTTGCAACGATATCAGTTGCAGGACAAAACATACCACATTCGTGTTTAAATACTTGTATAACCTTTCCTCTGAAGACAGTAACAAGGTCACTATAAAGCAAGTGTTCGCTACATTCAGTGTGACCCAGACGAATGGGCTCAGCAAGACTATTTTGAAGTACCGTATTCCAAAAGTATCCTAAAGTATTCGGAATAGGTTACTTGAGTATTCTGGAATAACGGAATACGTTACAAAATGCATTTTAAAACATGTATTCAGTATTCTGTAGTGGAATACATTTTAAAAGTAACACTCCCAATACTACTCCCAACACTGTGCGTGTGTGTGTGTGTGCGCGTGTGTGTGTGTGTGTGTGTGTGTGTGTGTGTGTGTGTGTGTGTGTGTGGGCACACTCCAACGCACGCACGCATGCACGCGCACACACACACACACACACACACACACACACACACACACACACACACACACACACACACACACACACACACACACACACGGCACCCTAGCAGTGTTGAAGAGTCAACAAACATCACCGTTATGCAATTATTTATTAATAAAGAATACAGTTATAGCTCCTGAGATCATGTTTGGTATCTGTTTTCATTCAACCTAGAGTAGTTTACTTATTCCTAACAAAGTCCTTGTAAGATCATATATGAGTAAGTATTACTGCTGTCCCCAATGCTTTTTAATGCAAAAAAAAAATTCTGTTGTAAACCATCTAATACACAGAACACTTGATGCTACTCCTGGAGCAAAATGGTGCGAGATGAAAAATAAATAAATCTACATTTAGCTCTATTATTATTCAAATCAATGCTTTCTTTCCACTGCAGCACTTTGTAGTGAAAGGTGCTATGTGTTGTTCGATGGAGACAACTGTTTTAGATGCGAGTCACACGTTGCTAATTATAGGAGAGTTCTATATTTACCGCCGGCTATATCTGCTCCCAGACCAGCTCTGAATGAGGAAGTGGAGTGTTGGCTTACTGGCCACTCACAGGAGAAAACAGAGCAGCTGTAAAGCTATAGTCAGCTAACCTTTGACCCTCACACACACTGTGAGCTGGGTCTCTGTCTGCATATATTGCTGTTGTGTTATTTGCAGTGTTGGGGGGTAACGCATGGCAAAAGTAACTGTGAATAGAAATGTGTTTGCCACGGGGGAAACAGGGACATTTGATTGTCAAAAATAATTTTGCAAGTATAGGCTACAATGTCCACATTTTGCTCTGTGCGTTCTGCAGAGTTTAAATGCTGCTTTCTCAATTCATTTTCCATTCCCTCCTCTTTGTATTTGTTTATTTTTTCACAGCAAATCAGGTTTCAGCAAATAGGCACACTAATATCGCTTGGTTTGACCAAGTAAAATTATTTTTATACGCATTCTACGAAATGTCTATGGAAAAGAGAATGGCTACTCTATTGTTACTCTATTACGTTTGTCAGTTAGTGAACACAAAAGTTGTGAGCCGTCGTGTCCATAGATTTTCTCTGGGGTTTTCTTTTGCATCTGTGAGACTCGTGCCTCTGTGTGTTCCAGCGGGCAGTTTGCCATCGTGAAGCAGTGCAGGGAGAAGCGCACGGGGCTGGACTTCGCCGCCAAGTTCATCAAGAAGCGCCAGAGCGTGGCCAGCTTGCGAGGCGTGCGGCGCGAGGAGATCGAGCGCGAGGTGGACATCCTGCGGCAGATTGGCCACGCCAACATCGTCACGCTGCACGACGTCTACGAGAACCGCACCGACGTGGTGCTCATCCTAGAGCTGTGAGTGGCAGGTTCGAGACAACTACGGTTGCGACACAACTCAACTCGTGGCGGCACGATGACACCAGTCACATGATCAAAAAGGCCAATCAAAGACTATTCCACCTCCGGCAGCTCAAAAGATTCAAAGTCAAACGTAATCTCCTCCTCCAGTTCTATACAGACCATCCTACAAAGCATCCTCACCTCATCCATCACAGTGTGGTACGGCAATCTGGACAATCAATCAGTAATCAGTAAACTCCAACGCATAATCAAAAAGGCATCAAAAATCACAGGCACCCCCCCTCTCATCATTAGACTCACTATACCATAAACGCACAATCACTAGAGCAGTGGTTCTCAAATGGGGGTCCGTGGCACTTTGCCAGGGGGTCCGCGAAAAGTTTTCAAGTAAAATTCTTTTTTTTTTTCTTTTTTTTTTAAATTAAAAAATAAAATGCTACATGTTACTTATTCCTTCTCAAACTACTTCCTACATGGTGCTAGTCTATCAAAATATCTTGGCTGTCATTGATTGTGTTGCATAGTGGTTTTCTGTACTGTTGACAAATTGTGATATTGTAAGTCGCTTTGGACAAAACAAAAGTGTCTGCTAAATGACGTAATGTAAATGTAATGTAATAAAAAAATATATATATATATATTTTTTGCAAAATCTTCATAGTTCAATGAAAATAGTGTATGCTTTAAATCTAAAATGGTTCATGGATTACATTCTAATAACAAACCTATCAAATTAAAAGTCAAGCACGTTACCGTGGAAACAATTAAGCTTAGCCCAAAATCACAAATCAGAATGAGGGGGTCCCCGGTATATTTTCTATCTTGTAAGGGGTCCTTGGCTGAAAAACATTTGAGAACCTCTGCACTAGAGCACAAAAGATAGTTTCTGATCCATCTCATCCAGCTAACCACCTGTTCCAACTGCTGCCCTCTGGCCCGGCGCTACAGATCCATTATCCACCGAAACAACCCAGTTTAAAAACAGCTTTTTCCCCACAGCCATCAGGTCACTGAATGAACTCCACTCACTCCTGAAGCAATACCCCATCCGCAATTTCTGTTCATGTTGAATGTCCTGTAATGTATTTTGTCTTTATATGATACCTGTACTGTCTGTGTATTGTTTGATATCTGTACTGTCCATGTTTTTTTCTGCTGACACAGTAGCTAATGTGCTATAATATGCTGTACCGAAAGCAAATTCTGCCGACTTTGTCGTGCAGTTGTGCATACACTCATGGCTCTCTGTTTCTGGGGCACATTCTCAGATTCAGATTCATTTATTAAGTATTAAGTTATCACTAAAAACCAATAATAATCGAATCAGAGGCAATTATGTAATATGGTAACAAGTAGGCTAGATACATTTATGTCGTGTTACATTTACAAGCGGCCCTTTGAGGGCAACCAAGTTTGACGACCCCGCTTTAGATGATAGATGAAAGGTGTCTGTGTTCCAGGGTTTCTGGAGGAGAGCTGTTCGACTTCCTGGCCCAAAAAGAGTCTCTGAGTGAGGAGGAGGCCACCCAGTTCATCAAGCAAATTCTTGAGGGGGTGAACTACCTCCACTCCAGAAAGATAGCCCACTTTGATCTCAAGGTCTGTCTGGCCCACTCCAACTTCTGATTTTATTCAAGAGAGTGCAGACTAGCTAGCAGTTAGTCTGTAGCTATAGCAGTTCTCAAAATATTCTCACTATTAAAGCCATCTCTCTCTCTCTCTCTCTCTCTCTCTCTCTCTCTCTCTCTCTCTCTCTCTCTCTCTCTCTCTCTCTCTCTCTCTCTCTCTCTCTCTCTCTCTCTCTCTCTCTCTCTCTCTCTCTCTCTCTCTCTCTCTCTCTCTCTCTCTCTCTCTGATCTGCAGCCTGAAAACATCATGCTCCTGGACAAGAATGTGCCGTTGCCCAGAATCAAACTCATCGATTTTGGTCTGGCCCACAAGATTGAAGCTGGGGTTGAGTTTAAGAACATCTTTGGAACTCCTGAGTTTGTAGGTAAGAAGAAAAGTTCATTTGTTGCTGTCTGTCTTTATGTTCTTTCAATCTTTAATTAAGCCACATGCTTTAGAGAGGACATGAAACATTTGATCATGTGACTATAGTTCATTCGCATCTCACCTCAGACAAGACAACACACTGCTTTCAAGTATGAAATGTACCTAGTGCTATAGAAATATGAACATTTCGGCTTTTTGCCAACTATGGCGCTGGTAAATGATGTCACTAGGTGTTACTGTATCTCTCCCTTCATGCACTGTTTTGAGGGGACCTCTGAGGAGATAGGATTAGATAAATTTTTGGTGCAGTTGATTGTTTTCTGGACATTTTTCTATAGAGACAGTCCGCATGTCTGGGAGCGCCCACAAAATGTTAAACGGCTGGCGCGCGAGTGGGGTAAAACCACCCATATATCTCATGGGCTGACTCACCAAAAGACGGTGCTGCAGCTCTAAACTACAGGTTTGGGGGTTCTAGAGCAGAACACAAGACGTCTGCTCAGATGTGCGTTTACTGCGGTGGTTAAATCCCCGATCGTCTCTGCCTGGGCTGGGCTATCAGCGAAATTCTAACTTTGCTGAATGGATAGAACGGGGGAATTTACCCCACCCTGACCCCGCCCCCAGCCAGGCTGAGCCAGCTAAACCAGCGACGTGGCCTCAACCTATACTATGCGGCTACCATATGCTACAGTTTGTTCGACTACCAGCGGGTGGTGCTGTAAGCGGGCAATTGAAATGAGTGTTACATTGTGATGTCACAAAGCTACGGAAGTCAAAACGGCTCGTTTGGAGGCATTTTTTCTTTACATGGCTGGTGTGGCTTTATCTGGGGTACCATGTGTTCTCAAAACTTCCATGATGTTTATAGAGCACGCCCACCTCCTTTATAATCAAATCCTGTTTTGCATGAAAGGGGCCCTTTAACTTTGATGAATTTCCTCTGCGATCCGTTTGTCTTTCCCAGCACCAGAGATCGTCAACTACGAGCCACTGGGATTAGAGGCGGACATGTGGAGCATCGGTGTCATCACCTACATCCTGTAAGTGAAGCGTCAAAAACGGTCCCGTAATCTCACCCTATCCTAATACATACAAGTGAGATAATGTACATGAAGTGCCCTAAAACAATGATGAACTTGATGTGATGATGCCTTCATCACCTCCAGACTAGACTACTGCAACAGCATTCTCTACGGCAGTGGTTCTCAAATGGGGGTCCGGGGACCCCCAGGGGTCCTTGAGGGGGTTCCAGGGGGTCCCCAGCCAAAAGGGGGGTAATTTATTTTCGCTATAATATATTTTCCATTCATAAGTAACACAATGACTATTTTGGTGATGGGTTTTTATACACTTTCTGTAATAAAACATCTAAAAGCATCAATCTTATTATCATATGTGGGACCGTGGGGAAAAAATCCTATCAAATGGGGGTCCGTGGTCTAATTTTTGTCAGTTTAGGGGTCCTTCATGTTAAAAAATTTGAGAACCACTGCTCTACGGCCTCCCTTCCACTGTCTTCCATAAACTGCAATACGTTCAAAACTCAGCCGCCCGGTTGCTCACCCACTCCCTCCAACCCCATGGCTTCCAATTCAGCGCCGAATCCATTTCAAGGTCCTTCTCGTCACCTACAAAGCTCTCAATGATCTCGCCCCCTCATACCTGACAGATCTCCTTCATCGCCTCCTCCGATCTGCCGATGCCAGCCAACCTTCTCACCCCCATCACTAAGTAGCCTGGGTAAACCCAGCCCCCAGTGACCTGCTCTCAGGCTTACCCTGCTTACGAGTCACAAGGTAGTGACTGAGAGCAGGTCACGTGGCGGCTGGGTTTACCCAGGCTAATCACCAAGACCAAGTACCGCACCTTGGGGGACAGAGCCTTCGCCATTGTCGCCCCAGCCCTCTGGAATCCCCTGTCCCTTAACACTCTGACACACTCACTTCTTTCAAAAACCAACTCAAATCCCACCTTTTCAAGAAAGCCTACAATATCTGACTTCTACCTCCACCCTCCTTTTTCATTTCGCAACCCCCATATTTGTTTTTGTTCTGTATCTGTGTACGTTTGATGTTATACTGTATGTAAAGCGCCTTTGAGTAATTAGAAAAGCGCTATATAAGTCATATGTATTATTATTATTATTATTATGAATGTTGTGTTTCAGGCTGAGCGGTGCGTCGCCCTTCCTGGGGGAGACCAAGCAGGACACGCTGGGGAACATCTCCGCCATCAACTATGAGTTTGATGAGGAGTTCTTCTGCCACACCAGCGAGCTGGCCAAGAGATTCATCAGGCAGCTGCTAGAGAGGGATAAGATGTAAGAGCGGATGAACGGCACGTTCCTCGCGGCGACTTTGTCTCAGTGCAACATAAGGAAGTTCATGTGTGTTTTCATATTCTGATAACCGCCAGAGAATGAATGAATGAATGATTGAATTAATTTTATTATGGATAATGCAGACAAACATACATGAAAAGTGTAATACACTTATTTCCATCATGGTCCTGGATCTTAAGAACATGACACACAGTAATACAGTAGCATCAAATAAAACAATACAAATCAGACAAAGGATAAAAGGAATTTGAGATTAAAACAAACATACCATAAAACACCAGGGGACTCGAATCATATTTTACCCTAGTTTACTCATCAAGAATTTTTTCAGAAGGTTTTTAAAACTATTCGGGGGAATTGGCTAGCCTGATTTCGTTGGGGATTTTGTTCCACTCTTCTCCCCCAGAATAGAGGAACGTGCTTCTTCCTACTTTGCTCTTCAGATTAGGCCATTTCAGATCTGCCACACTGGCTCTTGTGTTCCGGCTATGGATATCCCGGACATATTGGAAGTACTTGTTGAAATCACATAACCCATTGGCGATTATGATTATAGTTTAGTATCTTTCATTGTGCACACTGTTGTCTTACAGGAAAAGATTATGATTATAGTTTAGTATCTTTCATTGTGCACACTGTTGTCTTACAGGAAAAGGCTAACAATCCAAGATGCCCTTAATCACCCGTGGATCAAGGTAGGCTGTTTAGAATGCTTCATTTCATATGCATGCTAACTAAATCAGCATGAGTCTGTATGTATGTATGTATGTGTAACTGAATGAATGTGACTCCTCGTGAGTCCCGAGTGGTAGCAAGTAAGTTGGTTAAACTCACTCCCCCGGTATTAAGGCGCGTTAATCAGCTCCACCAAGGTCACTGGCTAGCGTGTGCGCTTTGGAAGCCGGAGGTCGGCGGTTCGAATCCACGGTTCGGTTGGATTCGATCGAATCCCTGGGCAAGCCCTTAACATGGGTTGCTGCAATTACCATCAACACAACGCAGTTACATTATGTATGTATGTACGGTGCAATTAGAAAGTATTCAACTGCCATAACTTTTTTGCATGTTGTGGTACTACAACCAGTATGCAAAATGATTTAAATCAGTTTTAGTATTTTTTGTTGATGAAAAAAAAATCTGTTTAATCCATTATGAATTCAGACTGCAACACGACAAAAAGTCTAGGAGTGTGAACTGAAGGCACTGTATACTTGGATGCCATGGATGGCCTCACAATTATGTTTGTTTGCAAAGTATATTGCTAGTATACTTATAGTATATACTATAACTATAGTATAGTTAGGGGCGGCTGTAGCTCAGGAGGTAGAGCGGGTCGTCCACTAATCGCCTTGGATAAAAGAGATCGGTGGTTCGATTCCCGGCTCCTCCAGTCTGCATGTCGAAGTGAACTGAACCCCAAATTGCTCCCGTTGGTGTGCCAGCACCCTGCGTGGTAGCCTGCCGCCATCGGTGTGTGAATGGGTGAATGTACCTACTGACTGTAAAGCGCTTTGGATAAAAGCGCTATATAAATGCAGGCCATTTAGTAATGAATGACCTGTTACTCAACCCCTGAAATGCAAGGATAGTAATCGCTCATTGACATCTAAAACAACGGGAAATATCAGGTGGCCTTGTTTGGGATGTCAGGTGGAGGGTTGTCCCTTTGGCGACTGTTTTCATGACATCAAATAATTCCTTCCTGTCTCAGTTAAAATCTGCGCAAGTGTTTGTTGCAAAATAATCTAGAGTGCATAATCTAGAGTGCCTTGTTTGTGGTTTGCAGTGGATACAGCACGCCTTTAAACAAACACTAACGCACCTGCATGATAGCATGATCTCCCTGTATCAAGGCGTGGCTCGTCCCTCTGGAGAACATCTAACCATCTCTTCTTCTAACTTTAAAGTCCAATGAGCACAAGGAGGAGAACAAGGCCCTGGAGCGCAAGAAACGTGAGCGGCGCCAGCTGAAGACCAAGCGGCTGAGGGAGTACACTATCAAGTCCCACTCCAGCATGCCACCCAACAACACCTATGTCAACTTTGAGCGCTTCGCCCAGGTGGTGGAGGACATCGGCCAGATGGAGAGCTCCTTCAGCAGCCTGGCGGCGTCCCACGACTCCCTGCAGGAGGACATTGACGCCATGGTCTCCATCTACAACGAGAAGGAGGCCTGGTACAAGGAGGAGAGCGAGGGCGTGCGCCACGAGCTCTCGCAGATCCGCTACGAGTTCCGCAAGGTGGAGGCCATGAAGCGGAGCGTGCAGGACGAGATGCAGGGGGTCAGCGCCGGCATCAGCGCCGTCAGCAATCGCTACCAGGAGAGGAAGGGCCACTTTGAGGCGCTGCGGCTGGAGCTGAGCAACGAGCTGAAGTGGGTGCAGGAGGTGGTGGGCTCCTTTCCCCTGGATGAAGGTGGCAGCGGGGGCTACCCCAACTGCAACTTCTGCACCGTCTTCAACAACGACGTGAACGAGGCGCTGAAGGAGCTGCTGAACCGCTCCTGTGGAGGAGAGCTGCTCTCTGGGATCAACCTGGACTTCACTGAAACGGGACAGCAAAGATAGTGCTTATATATATATATATATATATCTATATCTATATATATCTATATATATATATCTATCTATATATCTATATCTATCTATATATATATAGATATATATATATATCTATATATATATCCCAAATACAATACAATTGTACTCTAAGGATTTTGTTTACCCTCTGAAAACATTAGTTCTGCCTGTGTTTTTCCTATTGTTATGACCCAGTCTAGGGGTTTTGGATCACAACATAAAACAAGACAAAGACAACCATGAAGAAGTTGTGTGATTTATTGGTCACACTTAAAAAAAAAAAAGAATACAGATAAACGAAGCCCATTAGTTGTTTAGCAGCTAAGGCTGGCAGAAGGCATGGTATGGGCCTTTTTCTCAGCTGCCATTTTGTGTCTAAAAGGCAGGGTAAACACAGGTGCAACCAACTCACTAAGTAGGGCCCCAGCACTGCAACACCTAAATGGACTGGAATTTTTGGAAACCCTAATTAATGTTTTGGTGCACCTGTGCTACTTCCTGCCTTTTAGACACAAGATGGCTGCTGTGAAAAAGGCCTATTGGGTTAATAATCTAATACACACAATTGCAGAAAAACTAACAAAAAAAAAACAGTGCACCTGAATGCAACATGCAAGATACCCGCTGAATAAGTGTCGAAATGTTCATGTCACTCTGACCAATACTCCACTTCTGTTATAGCATTTCAGTCTGGAATATGGAATATCTTTCAATAATCTTCATGACTAAAAGGCTAAAAGTAATCTCATGTGTAAGAAATGACTGTTCTACATTGAAGTAGAAATTTAAATAATTAACTTGTTGGTTTTGGATTTATTTCGCTTTTGTTCGTGTGACCCTCAACACAGGCTTTGAGAATCCCGGGCCACTTACTGATACTTATGCTTAAATTAACCCACTCATATTCTGGTTTATTTCAAGAAAAACATTTCGGCTAGTGGAAATTCTAATTGGCTGGTAACTTTAAAATCTTGCAGCAAAAAAAAGTTAATTTCAAGCCCTGCAGGGGAGAGCAGGTGGTGACATAGGAGTGAGTGAGAAAAGGATAAAATATTGGTGGTTAAGACTGAATAATGACAACACAACTGTTAATTTAAAATGAGTTATTCCTCTAAACCTGGCTTCAAATGCCCCAAATTTTCCACGCTCGCGCCGTTGGGCCCTCAGCAAAATCAGCGAGGATTTTTTTTTGTGGCCCTCTCTATCATCAAAGTTGCCCATCCATGGGTTACGGCATGACAATATTTGTTCGGCCCCCGGCAACAATCTGGGTTTCTCATGTGGCCCCCCATGAAAAATAGTTGCCCACCCCTGATCTAATACATAAGATAGAGTCCAGCACCACAACAGAACACAATACTTTACCTAACCAATAAATAACTGGCAAAGTTAACTAACAAATCCAAGAAGAGGAGTGAGGATGAGTGGAGCAGTAGCACAGCTCAGCGACAGCCTGCCTCTGGTCTGCCATCGTAACCACAGGAGTTAAGTAGGGGGCGGGGCCTCTACCTGGACTGGCCAATCCCCAGCAACGATCTCCCCTGAAACACACCTGCAGGAAATACGGTCCTCACACAGCACACAGCACAATCATCTCACTCTCCATCACACACAAGGAGCAAAGATCCTCACACAGGAGTGAACTCTCACTCCACACAGACACAGGGTTACAGAAATGGCATGTATTGTGCTCACGATGATATCTTTTGCTTTAATTGACACAAAAACTGTGTTCTACAGTAAATAATCAAATGTCAAAGCTTTTTATATTGTCATATCACAGCGGCCATATAATCTATAAAAAATATATCTGATGATTCACTGTTTTTGATGGAAAATACAATAAACTAGTAGGGGTCCGCACAGTACCGCACTCCGCACAATTAGAGGTTGGGAACTAGCCTGGGTAAACCCATCCCCCACGTGACCTGCTCTCAGACCTGTTCTCAGTCACTAGGCTGGGAACTGAGAGAGCAGGTCATGTGGGGGCTGGGTTTACCTAGGCTAGTTGGGAACCACTATTCTAGAGCAGTGGTTCTCAACCGTTCTCGTCTCGGGGCCCACATTTTTCCTTAGTCATTAAGTCGCGACCCAAATTTCAGATTTTTTTTATACCACTCAAATTGATTTCACAGAAAATAGTGCAGTAATACACTTCATGCACTGTTAGGCTGGCTTTACACGGTGAAACTTGCACGCAACTAGTTGCAGGTTGCAAGTTGCATGCAACCCAATTTCCATGCAACTTCACAGTTACACAAAGCAATTCAAAAATAATCAAGTCTCGTGCAACTTGGCAGTTTCTTCCAGCAAAACTAGCTAGCTAGATTGGTCATTTTTCATCTATTGTATCGTTTTCTTCTTTTTTCAAGTGAGAATTGTCATTCTGTATCTTTGTATCGTATTTCATATCGTTTTCTCGCTGGAAAATATCAATTCGGACTCGGAGGTGTTGTATCGTTTTTTTCCCTGGCACTGGCTGGCTGGTTGGCTAGCTAGCTAGCTACTTTTAGATAAAATATGGCTGTCCCGGGCCCCGAGAATAGGAAGAGAGCTATTAGTGCATTAATACTCATGGATATGTTGGAGGAGGAGGAGGAAAAAACACGTGAAAAAAAAGTTAAACGTATGTGGGTGAAGGACTGGCTACTTAAAAGACATACCAGTGGATCGTTTCACACTCTTTTCAAGGAGCTTGAGCCAATGAGCCTCCGGTGAGTGCATTGTTATTATTTTTCTCAAATTTATTGATCGATTCAAGGAAAATAAATAAATAAATAGCTCGTTGTTGCCACCTTGTGACAACAGCTGACTGGTTATCAGCATTTTGATTGGCTGTTGCATGAAACTAGTTCCACAAAGTTGAGAGCTGTGCAACTGTCGCAGCTGAGTTTCACAGAAGTTTCAAGTGAGTTGCAGAAGGGTTTATACCATGCAATTCATTTGCAACTTGGTTTCACCTAAGTTGCATGCAACTAAAGTTGCGTGCAAGTTTCACCGTGTAAAGCCAGCCTTAAAAACATGAAATAAACAAAAGTGGAACAAAATTGCAACAATGGCTAAAACCCCAATAAGGCAGACTGGTGATGCTCAGGTTTCAAGAATCTGAATTATTTCACTAAAACAAGTCGAGACAACATTTGGGGGATGTTTGGATTTTTTTTTATTCAAGCACTTTCAAGGTACCAAAAGCAAAAATGTACAGACTATCACAGCCTTTATCATCACATCTAAATGTTAGTAAAGTTACTGTAAATGCAATTGCAAAAAATAAAGTTTACAACATTCCTTCCTTCCCACAGCAATCAATGTATATTTCCACTGTTTATTTGACCAGCTGTTCATATTAACTTTGATTGTATGTTTTGATCATGATTATTTAATGCTTGCTTATTTCCAGAGTAACAGAGGATCTAGATATTCTAGCCTTCTTTAGTGTGTCATTATTTTCAAAGTTTCATTTGAAAGACCAGATTATGTTGAAAATCAAGCACTTTTCAAGGAGTATATTCACATTCAAGCATATTCCCAAAATCAAGCATTCTGCAAACTTTCAAGTCTTTGTACGAACCCTGAATTATCTGAATTCAATGTCAATACAAAATATGACGCTCTGCATGGTGGGTCTGAGGAAAAAAAAGAGATGATATTAGCTCCATGTTATTCTGCTGTAATAATCACAAATCAGACACTTAACCATCACAGATTCACAAGCTCTCCATCTAAACTATATTACTTTGTAGTAGGGATGCACCGATATGAAAATTTTGGCCGATGCCGATAACCGATATTAACATTTCTGTTATGGCCGATAACCGATATTTACCGATGTCGATATGATCTGTATAAAACCACATTTTTATGATCATCACATTTTGTACATACTGAAAAACACATGTTAACACTGAATTTGAAAAAGTTATGCATTTCTTTATTTGCAAAGCCTTTGGAAAAGCCCATAAATCATAGATTTACTGCATTATTTCATATCAATGTGAAGAATTTGGCTGATAATGATAACCGATATTAACATTGCAACATCTGACCGATACCGATATGACCGATATGTTAAAAAATGACCAACATCGGCCGATACCGATATGATTGCTGATATATCGTGCATCCCTACTTTGTAGTAATGACATGTTTACATTCCAGCAATGTCAAGATTTATGGCTGAGAAACAAACATAATTATCAGGGTTCATACACATTTTGACCAATGCATTTCCATCACTTCCATGACATTTTGTAAATTCCCTGTGTATACATGAAAAAGTCTCAACTCAACTCAAATTGACTCCAAGTCCCTTATGTTTACTTTGTTCACAAAATGAAATCGGAACACACATGTTATGGGAATGCCCCAGGCATGCATACTGTATGTTCTGGACACAAGTGGCTAGAGAGCAATATCAGACATTATACCCTGTCTTCCAAATATTTTCATATTGAATGAGATGAATAGAATATAGCCGTTGTGGGAGCGGCATATTTCAACGTTGTGGGGAAGGAGACGATCTACGTGCAGCGGCCGTGCAGGAAACATCATCGACGTCACTACGATTTCCATTCCGTATATAATTAGACCCTAACGAGTCTCAACGCCAGACCCAGGAGAGTTCTTACTCTGATACACATGTTACTGCATGCTGCAGAGCTCTCTCTGGGTCTGGGACGCGTTATTACGAAACCCACCGTGGTTCTGGCAAAACCACGCCCTGTGCCCGCCTACAAAGCTGTCAAGCGCCGGGATTTGGCTCACATGAGCCAATGGGACGAGGACAGGCGCGGACTGCATAATCGGGCACGCATTCAGGCCACTCACTGAACAGCAGGCCAGGCGCCGCCTACTGGTTTACTGGTGGTTTTATTACTTTATTAGTTAGTCTGAAGTAATAATTACACTTCAGGGTTAAAGTGGGTGCATTTCATTGTAAAATTGGACTCTGCCCAAATTGGGCTTCAAACGGCCCAAATCAGGCTTCAAACGGCCCAAATCTGGCTTCAAACGACCCAAATTGGGCTTCAAACGGCCCAAATCTGGCTTCCAACGGCCCAAATTGGGCTTCAAACGGCCCAAATCTGGCTTCAAACGGCCCAAATTGGGCTTCAAACGGCCCAAATTTTTCGCACGTCAGCCCGTATCGGCCTGGCCTGCTTGGTATCTAATGACCAGCCTGAATTATGATCCCAGTCCGCCCCTGGATGAGGATTTATTTGACAAGCTCCAGATGTGCTTCCTGACACAGAGTGACAAGACGTCTGGCTTCAGAGGTGAAGCCAACTTTGAGAAGCAACAGTTTACTTTATTTACTTTTTAGATTATTTTAAAATGGTTTATGCAGCTTCCAACTTCATCCAGCTTGCAGTACCAGACAGTTTATCAGCCAGTGTTTATATTCACCATCCCAACAGTTGCATGTTTATATTTATTATTCCATTTGGGTTTTATGAGTATTTATTTTAGTTTTTATTTGTTGTGATGTGTGATTGTGTGATTTTACTTTTATGTTATTGCATGTTTTTGTAGATTGGTGTTTTACTTTCTTGTTGTGGTTTTTTTTTACGAGTATTTATATCTTTTACTTTTGGTTTTATTGATTGTGTATGATTCAACCTTTTATCTATGATTTTATATTATTGCATGTTTTTGGAGATTGCATTTTGTTGGGACTTCACTGGACTGGAACAAACAGCTGGACTAAGAAGAAGCTAGGCCTATGTGCTGTAGCCGATTGTATTTTTCATTTTATATTTTTCATTTGCAAGTTAAACTGTCAGCTGAGCTCTGTTATTGAAGCTTTGGCTAAAGGCCTGAATTTTACAATATTTTTAAATAAATGTTTAAAAATCGATTGTGTGTTAAAAGCTTGTGTGTTACGTCGGTTTTCATTAGCGTTAATATATTACAGTACACTAAGGACCATACGTGACCATAATTTATTTTCAATGTCCGCTATCAAGAGCAATTTGGTTAATAAAATCGCTGCACTGGGCGCAGTGTTTGTGGTTATATAGTATGCGGAGCGCAGCGATTCAACGTGATATTTGAGTCTGGAGAGAGACTAGACCCTGACTAGACGTTGTGGTTTGACGTGCAGAAGACGGTCGTTATACGTGAAAGTGTTTGCTGGGATTTTACAGCACAGTCTGCATTTAGCGTGTCTTGTCTATCTGTCGCCAGCCATAATTGGTACGTATCTTTGTAATGCCACATATTGTTGAAGCTGCACTTCCCTGGCATGTGTCCAGGGCATAGTATGACTTTAAACTGCTAAGTGCTAACGTTACCTCAGCTGCAGCAAGCAGGCAGATAGTGGGCGTGCCTATAAATGGACTGAGCCAAACTCACTGAATTCACTTCTCACACACACAACAGAAACACAGCGACGGTTAACGTTACATGCCGTGCCAATTTATGTGATACTATTTTTATGCTCGGATTGCAATTTTCCATGACTTTTCCAAAACTTTCCCCAAAAAACTTTTTTCCATAATTTTTCCAGGGCTTGGTATTTTGAATTTCCATGACTTTTCCAGGTTTGTCATGACCGTACGAACCCTGAATTATGCATAGTCAGTCTCTGCTGTTACTGAACTTTGATCATGACATGTTTGGTTGGACAGAGAGAAGCTTGTTCCCCCTGCAGACTATGGAGGCGATCTTCAGCAGGTTAGAGGCAGCGGTGTTTCTTCAGAAGAGATGACTGAGTGAACATTTTCTTACAGCGGTCACACCAGTATCCTGTTCCAGTGTGAATGCGTTTGTGTGTTGTTAGGGCACTGGCCTGACTGAAACTGCTCTCACATTGGTCACAATGGTAGGGCTTCTCTCCAGTGTGAATGCGTTTGTGTGTTTTTAGGTAAGCTAACCTACTGAAACTGCTCTCACATTCGTCACAGTTGTAGGGCTTCTCTCCAGTGTGAATGCGTTGATGCAATTTTAGGCTACCTAAGAGAGTGAAACTGCTCCCACATTGGTCACAGTTGTAGGGCTTCTCTTTAGTGTGAATGCGTTGATGTATTTTTAGGCTACCTAACGTACTGAAACTGCTCCCACATTGGTCACAGATGTAGGGCTTCTCTCCCGTGTGAATGCGTTGATGGCTTTTTAGGATATATGGCTGACTGAAACTGCTGCCACATTGGTCACAGTTGTAGGGCTTCTCTCCAGTGTGAATGCGTTGATGTCTTTTTAGGTGACCTGAGTGAATGAAACTGCTCTCACATTGGTCACAGTTGTAGGGCTTCTCTCCAGTGTGAACGCGTCGATGTGTTTTTAGGCTACCTAACCGACTGAAACTGCGCCCACATTGGTCACAGTTGTAGGGCTTCTCTCCAGTGTGAATGCGTTGATGTAGTTTTAGGCTACCTAAGTGACTGAAATTGCTCCCACATTGGTCACAGTTGTAGGGCTTCTCTTCAGTGTGAATGCGTTGATGGGTTTTTAGGTGATATGGCTGACTGAAAGATTTCCCACACAGCTGACAGGAGTATGGCTTCTTCCCTGAGTGAACTTTCTGATGCATCTTTAAGTTTTTACGTCTTTTGAATGCTTTGTCACATTGCTGACAGCGGTGATGTTTGGGTCTGTTGATGTCTCTCTGTTTCCATAAAGGAACATAGAAAGAAAGAAAGAATTAGGACAAAGGGAGGGACAGTGTGTGTGTAAGTTGCAACATCAGTGATTTCTCTCACCTCTTCTGAAGAATTCATTTCGACAAGGTTCCTCCCCTCCTACGCCAGATGTCTGTCCTCCCACCAAGCAGCTCTGTAGGTACAGCAGGTTTAAATTAAATCAGTCTCGTCAAATTGAATTGCAAATTTGGGGTCTCAAACTCTTTAGGAAATTGTTCACAATTTAATGGTGAGTTCTTAACAATTTGTGAGTTCTTAATAGAGGATGGTTGAATTTGATTTATTGTATTAATGATATATCAAACAGTAAGTATCAAAACAACTCAAGTGTGAATTTTACAGTAAATACACCGGAAGTATTATAACATTAATAGAATAACAATACAATTGTGTTTCCAATGGTAGTGATGTTTAGAATGTGTGTGTGTGTGTGTGTGTGTGTGTGTGTGTGTGAGACAGAGAGGTTTTGGTGTGTGTGTGTGTGTGTGTGTGAGGTGGAGAGAGAGAAAGAAAGAGAGAGCGCACAAAGGGTCATCATTTAAACCATAATGGTTAAAACGGAGTCAAAGTTGGATAGAGAATTTGGGATCATGTCTAATAAGAGAGAGAGAGAGAGAGAGAGAGAGAGAGAGAGAGAGAGAGAGAGAGAGAGAGAGAGCGAGAGAATGAGAGAGAGACAGAGAGAGAGAGGCAGAGAGCCACGACACGCATGCAACTAAAGCCCTTTATAGTTGCGTGTCGCGGCTACCCAACACTATTCAATAAAACAAAAGAGATGATCACAATCGTCCTCAATGATTCTAGAAGATATATTCCCGGATATGCACTACACGCTAACAATAAAGCTAATCTATCTGCCCAGATGATTCAGCCTTACTTGGAGTCTTTGCGTTTCCAAAGTCGTCCTTGCTTGGGCGCAGTAGTTGTAGACTGGATCGGAGGACAAAGACACATTGATCAGAGGCCTAGTCCTCCTGAAGCCTGCTACGAATGGAGATAAACAGATTCGGGTGCGCACATTTTGGTCCACACGATGAAAATGCTCGTGCACAAGAGATCGTGCCCACGAAAGAGGCGTGGTTTGTAACAACTAGCCAATCACAATGCAATATGGAAAGCTCCAGATTTTATTTTACAGCCCACACACATAGATATTTATTATATCTATGGTAACGCGTACCAGGCTTTCTCTCCTCACGTGACGCGAGGTAACGCCAGACCAGAGAGACACTTCAGGAACTGGTTTATCACCTCTTCACTGCAGGCTTCGCCAATAATAAGAAAAAATGGTACTCTTCCGGTCTCCTAAATGGGCGTGGTCATCAGCTTGTGATTGGCTGTCTGTCAATGGTATTAAACTTCATTGGCTGACCAGTCTCCTAAGTGGGCGTGACAGTGGCGATACGCCCCCTTTTAGGGGGAAAACTTTACTGTCAATGGGGAAAACACAAGGCGATCACCGTTGACTTCAATGTAAAATAGCAGTAGGCTACCAAAAGAAATCATAGAAAAATAACAGAATTAATCTCGTTTATTAATGACACAAAGACACCATGACATGCCAATATATTACAACTCGTCTGGCCATAGAATGTGCAAGATCATGATGTCTTTGTGTGATTAATAAATGAAATTGATTGTTATTTTTCTATAGCCTATTTGTTGGTAGCCTACTGCTATTTTACATTGAAGTCAAAGGCGAGAGGCTTGTCTTTTCCCCCTAAAAGGGGGCGAGAGACCATGTGCCGCATACAAAATGATGTATTGCCGACCTATATAGGCTATGGTTTTTTTACCACTTAATTAACATTCGTTCGTCCGTCTGTGAGTGAGCAGAATATACGTGCGATTGGGCTGAAACTTTCAGGAAGTGTAAAGAGCACCCGTGACCTGACAGAGCTGGATTTTTTAATTAGGTGATTGCCCTAATTACCTAATGTGATGTCAACAGTGATGCCTACAGTAACTGGCAACACAAAAAGCAGTTTATCTGGAGAACCGTTCATCTGATCGACTTCAAACGTGGGGGGGGGCGCTGCTGGGAACCTGAGAAATTGCAGTGGTGAATTTCATGCAATTCGACCAATAAGATCATGGCTTTCACATATCTCCTGGACTGTCCGTCCAATCGACTTTGAACCGGGGAACGGGCACTGCACTAGTAGCTACATGCGAATGCCATTGAATATTCAATGAATTTAAATATGTATTTTGTCCATTTAATAAACTTCTTAGGACAACACTGTAGTACAATGACAAACATCCTGCCGCATAAATTCATCTCTAGACCTGTGTGTGTGTGTGTGTGTGTGTGTGTGTGTGTAGCTGTAGCTGTAGCCTATATTAAAGAGAAAGAGAGAAAATAAATTAATCACCAATAAAAAGAGGATTTTTCAAACTGTTACAAAGGGCTTCATAAAGAAAAAAGCAGACAAGAATAACAGCCAGCATGATAGACAACAACAGAAATGCCTGGTGGCAGGGAAAAGACTTAGGCTACACAAGAACAAGAGGAGCAAATCCAACAAGAACTATGTAAAAAAAAGAAAATAAGCACTCTCTTAACAAGATGATGAGTGCAGAAGGATAAAAGTCTCCACAAAATTGTGACTCTGTTAAAAGTCTAATCCATATGATACTCTGCACCTGTGCCACCGCTTCCATTCCACCACTGACTCCTGTTTATTTAATTAATATGAAGACATTTTTCCATCTTCAAACTGACTGAGCTCATTTTCCCTTATGTTTTCTCAAAATGCATTTTTTTTCTCATACGCCGAGCCATAAATCTCCCCCCCTCACTTACATATTAGGCTACACCAAATTTTCCAGTGATTGTAAACATGATAACCAGTAAAACAGGAACTGCATTTTCAGATATGGAGGAAAGTTGGAAACTGCATGAGTTCTTATGCAGGGCCTCCCATATTATCTGCAGTGCATAACCAAGATAAGGAAGGAAGTGGCTCATGGTCAGCGCCGCTGCCTCACAGCAAGAAGGTCCCGGTTTCGAACCCGGTCTGCCCTTTCTGTGTGGAGTTTGCATGTTCTCCCTGTGTTACATATAGGTTAACATGTTGGGTTAACACTCCTAACATCCTAATAACAGCTATAGGCTTGTGGACCCCGAGGACGAATATCTGCTGCAATGCTGTAGCTAATGGTGAAATAAACTTATAACCACAAAACACACCATGCACGCCTTATTAAGACACATAGCACTATGTCTGTTCGTTCAGCTGCTGTAGGACTACCTCTTTAGAAAATGTATTCAGGTAATGCAATAAAAGCAGCAGAATTAGACAATTTATTTTATTTTATATAGAATATTACAGTCATACCTACAGTGGTTCTCAAACTTGTACATGTCAAGGACCCTTAAATTGACACAAGTTAGACCACGGACTCCCATTTTATAAGATTTTGTCACAGGGTCCCCCATCTGATACGATCTTTTGCTTTTAGATGTTTTATTAGAGAAAGTGTGTGAAACCAAAATAGTCATATATTCTGTCATTGTGTTATGGATGGAATTATAGTGAAAATAAATTATCCCCCTTTTGCTAGGGACCCCCTGGAACCCCCTCAAGGACCCCTGGCCCCAGATCCCACTTTGAGAACCACTGGCCTATGGTATATCTTTCTGAGAATAATTTACTGTTGGACAAATAATACAACCAGCCAGGCACACAATCCAAGCAATATTCATTCATTGATAATGCATCTACAGCACACATGAAATGACAAGCATGAAACTGATTGATGGGGGTACAGCCTACTGCAGTGCTGTACAACAAACAACATTCAGAAAAAAGATGGTGGGGCCGCCTTGTGAAACCATTGACCATGCACAAAATGCAGTGTGTTTTGCCCATACACCGGTTTGGTCTCTTTGTCGGATGCTCTCTCTCTCTCTCTCTCTCTCTCTCTCTCTCTCTCATTCAATTCAATTCATTCAAAGAGGCTATATGGCATTATTACCATAGTGATTAGTGTTGAAGCACATAGTAGCCTACAAGTAGCCTACTACAAAACAGGGGGAAATACAGTTTTAAACATACAAACAATAAAACATAGCCTACTGTAACATCAAACCAATCACCTTGTCATCTGTGTGTGTGTGTGTGTGTGTGCGTGTGCGTGTGCGTGTGCGTGTGCGTGTGCGTGTGTGTGTGTGTGTGTGTGTGTGTGTGTGTGCGCGCGTGTGTGTGTGCGTGCGTGCGTGTGTGTGTGTCCGTCTGTGTGTCCCACGTGACGTCAGAGCGCTGGGCTGGGGATCGGTCAGGGTTCTGCTGCTGCCAAGACCCATTGCAGTGGAAGAGAGAGGCGGGCGGGGACATGAAATCCCTGGGCTCGACTCTGTCCCCTTTCAAAGCGTGCGGATATTGATATAACTGCTTGTGTTTGTGCAATGAAGTACAGTTGCGTTGTTGTTTAAGAACCACGCCAACAAGAGGAGGCCTTTGACAGTTGCTGGTAAGCGAAGCTTTTATCATAGTAGGTAAAGCTGCATAGCTAACAGGCTAACGTTATGATACAGCAGATAAGCTAACCTAGCGTAAACGTTTCGCTAGCTAGAAGCTAACATGATATAGACGGGGCCTTGTAACGTACAGTAGCTAGCATTAGCTGTGACTCATACGTTCGGTACTATAATAGCCCACTTGCAATAACTGTACATGTGTAATGTCAAACGTTTAGCAGGTATTTTCTGTTTACTAACTCTTGTAGGTAGCGTTAGCATTAGCTAATGTTAGCCAACGATCGGTAACGTTAGCTGACAGTCATATTTATTGTTTGTTTCAAAACAAACATGTCAGATTCATAAGGTTGACGTTGACCATTGTAGCAGTCAGGACTAGCGTGACTATTAACGTTATTTAACATAATGGCTAACCCATCTCTTCGTTAGCCGTGTCAGTGATTTGTAGTGCAGGAAAACGGTCTGCATACAACCTGGGTCTGACAACAGAAGCAGGTTTGCAAGCCAGCTGTGTCATGGTAGCAGGCAGCTAAAGCGTTATCTGTCGGCTAATGCTAGCCTAGCTATACAACCTCAGCCAGTCCAAACAAAGATGACAACAAGGTCCAGTTCTCCAGAAACGTTGCCTTGTTAACGAGGTGCCGAAGCAACTGAACTAGCGTTCGCTGATTCTCAACACTGAAGAGGTGTGGGACTGTCTGAAGATAATTGCTCACCTCTAGCTAGAGGAGAGGGTAGGGAACGTATCAAAAATATTTACTTAGGCAACAAGATAATAAAATACAGCCTATATCCAGTTTAGTCTAGACTGTCACTGTACTTTGAATATTCACAAGTGCAGACACAAATGATGTACTGTCTGCTGCATGTCACACTGGTGCACACAACTCTGATTGAATAGGTACGACTATAACATTCATGGAAATGTTCTTGGGAATATAGCCACATTTAGGTTCAGATTAGATTTTTCAGTCTAAAAACAAAGTTAATTTAAGTGGGAAATCTGAAATCTCAAGCAGACATTGTATTAGTCAGTTTCCCTGTCACTGTGGAAGCAAATCTTGATGCCACTGGATTCTTCAGGGAGTGAGGAATGGTTTCTGCCCATTGGATAGAGAGGTTTGTGTTCACAAATTAGCTTGTGAGTGACAGACAGCTAAAAGCTGCAAGCTAACTTGATAGTGTTACACTACGCTGTTACATACATTACATTACATATCATATTTTTTTTTTAGTTCAGTGCATTCCAGGAGTCATTTTGTGAGCTTGTGAGCTAGCGGACTTGAGTTTGTGACCATGGGCCATCTTGATGATTGTGGCTCCGAACCACATGTCTTATGGCTGCTTTGCATTATGGTCTGAGAGGCTCAGGCAACTAGTGGTGCATAGACTGGTGGCTCTGCCTCTTCTACGATGGATTTCTTCCTGTATGATTGTTGAATGTCGGTGCAAGTGGCAGCTCGAGAAAGACCCCACATCTGGCATTAAAATGTGTGTTGAGTGATCAGATTGTGATCGGATAGTCCTTGAAAGTACAGGTGTAAATGCACTGACACATTGAGGATGGATTGTGATCGGATTAGTCAAACCACCTCCGGAGGTGGTCAGGGACACATTGTGACCACATTGAACACAAGTGTAAATGCAAATGCATCCTCAATCCACATACAACAACAGTCATCGCTCTTTTTCTGCCGCTCTACTCTATGGAGCTTGCCTGAACCGATCGCAATCGGATCTCAATGTGGAGTGGACACTGGAGACACATTAATACCAGGTGTAAATGTATTCATGTTAATCTGGTCAAGCACTATCCCATTGTAATCTGATCTCCTAAAACACATTTTAATGCCAGGTGTAAATGGGGTAATTTAAACCCTTACTTTTTGATTCTGAGAGGCTGGCAAAAGCTGATGTTTGTTGTTGATGTTTTAGATTGTGCGAACATTTTCTGCTGTCAGATTCCATTGCAGGTGTGCTGGAAATATATAGCCTATGTCAGAGGTTTTCAAAGTGTGAGGGGGGCCTCCCCAGAGTTTCAGCCAGGGAAGGCTCAGTGAATGGAAGTGTGGAAAAAAACCATTTAGTTATCAAAAGGAGATCACATAGAATAGCCTAAATGTGTGTGATTTCAGAATCAGAATCGTCTTTTTTGGCCAAGTATGTACACATACAAGGAATTGGGCTCCGGTTTGCTCTGCTCTCAATAGTACACACCTACTGAAAATAAGAAAGGTATGCACAAGTCAAGAAGTAAATATGCCACATAAGATTGTAAAGAAAGGGTTATACAAGTATTTTTCCAGATATTGCACGGTTATATCAACATGAAATAAAAGTTGGCATTGTACAGACAGAGGTTTAAATACAGATATGTTTCAGATGCAGTTATATGCCGTTCAATGTGAATGAGGCTTTGAGTCAGTTATTTCCCAGAGAAACATACATCATTTGGTTAAAGTGATAGTTCAGAGATACAGTAGTTTGGGGGAATTTTACTGTTTTTACCACTTTCGCAAAGTCAGAAACAAATACATTATCTTCATTTATAGTCTACTGTTTGACATACTTCAGACAAATTGGAAAATACATAAAAAAGCTGTGTCTGAAGGTATTTATTAGGGATGGGGGAGAGTACTCGGGTACTCGAGTACTCGTTTGTAACGAGAGTACTCGAGTACCGTTTCCGCTGTCCGGGTACTCGCCCCACCCCCCTCCCCTATAAAAATGGACGATCTAACGTTAACAGCGTCTGGCGAATCGCCAGCAACACAGACGTCCATGTATATTAACGCAATCTATATTCAGCAGATGTAAAATAAACAAGATTTGATTGCAGTTGTTTTCCGTTCATGGCCAATTTATATATAGATGTGCAAGCAAAGATGTTAACGTTAGATGTTTTTTACTCGGACGGACCACTTTGACTAACGGACCCCTGACAGTAACTTTGTTTACCATAGCCAAACGTTCCGTGTTTCACCACGGGCGGGGACCATCACTCGGATGTTGTTGGTGGTTTTTGCGGTTAACGTTAGCGAACATTATTACTGTTTGCAGTTATCATGTTTGCAGTTATCACTTTTTGGCAGAACACCAGAGTTTTTAATAAGTGGATTTACTTAACAGTGATCAAGAAGCAGTATGGAATGATTACCGACATGTATTGGGAATTACTTTTACTGAGGTAGGCTAACGGCTAACACCGGATCACCTTATCACAGTCAATCTGTAAAAACTAAAAAGTGCACCAGGCAGCGCTTTTTCCATGCAAAATTGGTAATGTGTGTGAAGTTGCTGTGAACAGCCCCATACAAAGCAGATCACCCCTGCTCTCATCACAGGCATTTGGCGAATGCTAATGGTAACTGCTTAACATAGCCAAACTTAGGATCTTTCATGTGTGTGTGTCGTTCCCCCGGGGGGGGGGAGTACTCGAGTACTCTTTCATAACAGAAGGAGAGTACTCGAGTATTTAAATCCCTTACAATGCCCATCCCTAGTATTTATACATTTATTTATTATGTGATCTCCTTTTGATAACTAATGTAATAACTCATATTACACATCCATTCACTGAGCCTCCCCTGAAACTGCTTGGTGCCCCTGTGGTGAGATTTATAAAAGCTATATATATTTACATAGATTCTCTATTATTATTATTATTATGGTATTATCCTATCATTACGCCTCCTGTGACTAGGGGGCGCTGTGACTGCAGTAGAGTGTCTTGGTATGACTTCCTGTTCAGAGTTTATAAAAGCCATCAATGACCCTAAAACGGGGTCATTGCTAGCTGAGAAATTCGGGGTGCAACAAGCTGTAATGTCCCGGATCCCTGGAGACTTTTGTTTCTGTAAATAATTCATTGTTACAATGTTTACTACCGTACTTAGTTACTACTAGTATATTGGACTTATTTAAGGGTAAACTTAAATTCTCACTACACCCCTCCTGGGGAGGCCCGCCTCCCACTTTGAAAACCCCTGGCCTATAGGCTCAGTCAACGGAACTTTATGTTATTCACATAATAGATTAAGTACATTTTGCTGCTTCAATGTTCAGTTTGAGAAGACTCCCTTAGTCTATGTGCCAGTTAGTCAGTTTAGCAGTTTGTAAGATAACATGACATTGATCATTAACTTTCCTATGTTCAAAGGCTCTTCAAATGCCCCCCTGCTGTAGCCTATGTTTTCTACATGATCAGACCAACAATGTGGTTGTCTCATCAATGAGTAGGTTGTTCCTTCTTGTTAGGGATGCACGATGTATTGGCAATCATATCGGTATCGGCAGATGTTAGTCATTCTTTAACATATCGGCATCGGTCCGATGTTGCAATGTTAATATCGGTTATCGGTATGAGCCAAAATGTTCCCATTGAGAGGAAACATTGTGATAAATCTATGATTTATGGGCTTTTCCAAATGTTTTGGAAATAAAGAAATGCATAACTGTTTCAAATTCACATTGTTTACATGTGTTTTTCAGTATGTGCAAAATGTTATTATCATAGAAATGTGTTTTTATACAGATCATATCGACATCTGTAAATATCGGTTATCGGCCATACCAGCAATGTTAATATCGGTTATTGGTATCGGCCAAAATATTGGTGCATCCCTCCCTATTCCCTACTTCTTGTTCAGAATTGTTCATGGCTTAGGGTGAGGCCAGATCCACCAACAGCAGTCGGGTGCTTTCTCACTAGGGACCCGGGACCGTTTCTGAGCACACTTGTCCCCAAACTGACCCCAGGTCCGGTTCGTTTGATGAGTGTGAACGTTGCGTTCCATACCGAACGAAAGCAATCATTCCAGTGAGAAAGCAGCCTAATTGAAGGAGAAACCTACAGTATGATTAAAGCCAGTTGAGGAGACAGACTACTCCACTCCAGTTTGCGAGGCCATGAATTCAAACCTCTTTGCGATATCATTTTCAACCTGTAAGCTGTGGAAAATAAATATCCAAAAATGCAGTGTCATCCTCAAGGCTTCAGGCCGGTTCCAGTGTGTTCTACAAGGAGGGTACAGCCTAGTAGCCAGTTGAGAGGGAAGAGTAATCTCACTTTATGTACTTAAAGTGGTGATTAGACAGTTGATATAACCATGTCAATTACCACCCCAGTCTTGATTTTGCAGGTTAAAGGAGCTGAAGTAGTCACTCAGAATGCAACCCTAGCCTCAATTCATCATTTGTTTTGTTAATCTTTTTGAAAGGCATTTTTCTATGTCCCAGTTGGGACACAGGACACGGGTATGAATTTGATCTTAGCTCACTTCTTTTGCAAATCGCAAAAGCTTTTGGTCCGCTTGCTGATTGTCGACATGTGTTTGTGTCCCCTCTGTGTTGTCAGGACTGATGGCTCCGGAGTGACATGCCATGGCTTTGATGATCCCCCCGGTGAAGCTCAAGTGGCTGGAGCACCTGAGCAGCTCATGGATCTCAGAGGACAGCGAGTCCATCGCCACACGGGAGGGAGTTTCCCTGCTGTACTCCAAGCTGCTGGCCAACAAAGAGGTGGTGCTTCTGCCTCAGCAGGTGCTGTGTCTGAAGGGCCCCCAGCTGCCAGACTTTGAGCGGGAATCCCTCTCCAGCGATGAGCAGGAGCACTACCTGGACGCTCTGCTCGGCAGCCAACTGGCCCTGGCCAAGATGGTCTGCTCGGACTCGCCGTTTGCCGCCGCCCTGCGCAAACGCCTCCTGGTGCTCCAGCGCATCTTCTACGCGCTCTCCAACAAGTACCACGAGAAGGGCAAGGTCAAGCAGCAGCAGCACTCGCCGGAGAACAACTCGGGCTCGACCGACCTGCACTCGGTGAGCGAGCGGCCGCGCTCCAGCACCGACGCCCTCATCGAGATGGGCGTCCGCACGGGCCTCAGCCTGCTCTTTGCGCTGCTGCGCCAGAGCTGGATGATGCCGCCGCTGCCCAACCCTGGTGGAGGCCCCGGGGGCAACATCAACCTGTGCAACGATGTCATCCACACGGCCATCGACGTGGTCAGCTCCCTGCCCCCCCTCTCTCTGGCCAACGAGAGCAAGATCCCCCCGATGGGCCTGGACTGCCTGGCCCAGGTCACCACCTTTCTCAAGGGAGTGACCATGCCAAACTCGGGGGCAGACATTCTGGGCCGGCGGCTTGCCTCAGAGCTGCTGCTGGGCCTGGCCTCCCAGAGGGGTTCCCTGCGCTACCTGCTGGAGTGGATCGAGATGGCCTTGGCCGCCTCGGCTTTGGTCAGCACCATGGAGAAGAGCAAGGTGCTGCAGAACCAAGAGGGGCTCATCGGCTACGATTGCTTCATGAACATCCTCATGCAGATGAGACGCTCCTTGGTAAGTGAACGTTAACAAACCTGAAGCCAGAACTGAAGTTTGTTCAGTGGGTCAAAGACATGATCGTGTGTGATCTTTTCAGTCCGCTGCATGTCTTACCTTATCCTTCAACGGGAAACGTGCTACAGCCTCAAAGCCCGCGCCGTATGTGCCGAGGGTTGCACCGCGGCTGGTGGGGCTGGCGTGCAGCTCCCCGAAAATGTGACTTGACACAGCTGACGCGAACAGATTCAAGAGATTCAAGATTTTTTATTGTCACTCCATGGTACAACTCACGTGTGAAATTCTTGTGCTGTGGACTCCGTTTACAACATAGTACAAATATAACAGGGCATATGAGTGCAAAAACAACAAGAGACACAACAACAATAAGGCAGTATAGTGATAAGACAAGTCAGAGACAGTGGCATATTCACTGCACATAGGTGCACATGTCGTGTGCATACTTTAGACGTGCTTAAACATTTTAAATTCGACGTATTTGACATACGGGTGCAAATAGCATGTACCTTATTAAACATACAATTAAACATTAGACATACGTAATGGTAGCAGCTACAGTACGGTACAGTACGGCTACTACACTATTTGTGTATGTTAAGGAGTCTCGTGGCCTGCGGGAAGAAACTGTTCCTCAAGCGATTTGTGCGTGCTTTTGGAACCCTGTATCTCCTCCCTGAGGGTAGCAGAGAGAACAGACTGTTGTGGGGGTGGTTTGTGTCTTTGATGATCTTCAGGGACCTCCTGAGGCACCGCTGTTTATACAGTTCATGCAGTTCTGGCAACTCACATCCTGTTACGTGCTGGGCCGCGCGTCTCACTCTCCGTAGCGCCCTGCGGTCCATGGTGGTACAGTTCCCGTACCAGGTGGTGGTGAAGCAGCCAGTCAGCAGGCTTTCAATGGTGCCTCTGTAGAAGTCCCTAAGGATTTCTGGCCTTAGCCCAAATTTCTTCAGGCGCCTGAGTCTGTGTATTCGCTGTTGGGCCTTTTTGACAACAGTGGCGGTGTGACCGGCCCACGTCAGGTCCTGGTGGATGTTGACTCCCAGGTACTTGAAGCTGTCACGTATATCATGTCGATGGGGAGATAACAGGACAGAGGGAAAGCTATTACCAATTATATGCACTACATTCTCTCCCTCAGCATGAAGCAATAAAGTGATTCTTTCTCCACATTTCTTGTGGCTAACGTTATGGGACAACGACAGTGTAGTCAGTAAACTCCCTGGGCTAACTTCTAGTCATTGAAATCCTAGTGAAATCACACAATTTAATCATTTTGCTGCGGACTCCCCTGCGACCCCCTCGTCAAGCTGACGTTAGAATGTATAGGCCTAGCTGCCGTCGCGCGGCAAGGCTCCAAGTCGAGGCTGACGTTGTAGCATGTTTTCCGCATTCTTTTAAATACACAGCAGCCTAGATCAGCAGTTCCCAACCTTTTCCGAGTCCACTTGAAAATCTCCAAAATGTTGGCGGCCCACATCCGACCGCAAACAGTACGGAGGCCAAATAATGCGTTCTCAGAGCACTTTCTATTTGAATGATAAAAGGAGCTGTCCATCAGCACCACACGGAGACCAGAAAGTAAAAGTGAGGGGCTGTCTGCAATAGGCTAATATTAACAAATAATTGATAACAAATTAAATAACCGTATCATTCAACAATGGAGAAATGCATTCTCATACATAAGAATAATAATTAAATTTTTCAGTGCAAAAATTGTAATGTTTTGCAAATGATTTGACGGCCCACTTGCAATACCTTCACAGCCCACAGGTTGGGAATGGCTGGCCTCAATGATGTTTTCCATTCTTCTCAGTTGTAAAAACAGCTTCAAATCATCATCATGCTCTTTCTAACAAGCTTCAAATTAGAGATGAAACATTCTCCTTTCTATTCAAACTGTAGGAAAGTGGTTATGAGAAACAACATCAAAAGTCATTCATCTTTACGCTTTTTCCCACGGTGTCAGCGTAGCTGCAGCAGCGTGGCTTACACACGGCGACGTCAGGTGAGTCATTCACTCAGTCTGGGGGAACGGATATACTGAGCGACGCTTACTGGTGATGTGCTCCATCACATGGCCTCTAGAGGGCGGCATTGCCTAAGAGTCTTGACTGAGACTCCGTCCGTGGCCGTACCCCAACTAAGCCACGACCCACGGTTGCAACGCGCGCCGTGGGCTTGTACAGCATCTGTGCTCGTTAATTACAGTATAGCACGATGATTTCAAGGTTTGATAACTTCTGTTCTATGTTTGTGTATCTTGATGATCTCAGGGCTCTTCAGCAGATCGCAGCCAGTGGCGAGAACCCACACGGACATCTGATGGCCTCTGCTCGTTGTATGAGGCAGCACTCTGTCTTTTTGAAGAAGTGAGACACTAGCATTATTTTACATTTTGGACATCCTCTATGATCTTAAATAACAGCGTGATGTGCTTAGCCTTCGATACTTTGTAGATCCTCACTGTAGAAAACCATGATGCAAACTATAATGACTATTGATGCACCAATCATTTCTCCTGTGCATGTTGAAAAATCTCCCAAGACACATGACAAAGGTTCAGAGAGGCCTTTTCCAACAGCACAAGACATTTGCATATTCATCTCCTTATCTTCCAGGTATGCCGGATGGCATCAGACTACTCTCGCACCTGTGTCAGCCCAGACAGCATTCAGACCGGCGAGGCACCCATGGTGTCGGAGACGTGTGAGGTTTACGTGTGGGGCAGTAACAGCAGTCACCAGCTGGTGGAGGGCACCCAGGAGAAGATCTTGCAACCCAAATTGGCTCCCAGCTTTGCTGATGCGCAGACAGTAAGAGAACACAGTCCATCTGCCTGCAGCAGAAGAGCTCTGTGTGTGTGTGTGTGTGTGTGTGTGTGTGTGTGTGTGTGTGTGTGTGTGTGTGTGTGTGTGCGCGCGCGTGTGTGTGCATGTGTTGAGAAAGGGGGAAAAGTTATCACGAGTTTCAAAAGCGAAAATGAAATTTGCAAGGTCATTCAATTTCAATACTTAATTCAGCATATTGAAATATTGAATGGATCTTTCATCTCATGAAAGTGTCACAGCGACATTGAACTTGATCCAAGCAGATGGGTGACATGCACGTTTATGTGTCCAGAAAAGGGAGGAGAAACCTTACTTAACGTTACTTAAGATATTGCTTAATTGTGGTGATGCAATCCCAGAAACCTGACTTTTGATTTGGGTCCATTCTCTGCAGATTGAGGCAGGCCAATACTGCACTTTCGTGATCTCTTCCGATGGCTCTGTGCGGGCCTGTGGGAAGGGAAGCTACGGCCGCTTGGGCCTAGGGGACTCCAACAACCAGTCGACGCTCAAGAAGCTGACCTTTGAACCCCACCGCGCCATCAAGAAGGTGTCGTCGTCCAAGGGCTCAGACGGCCACACGCTGGCCTTCACCACGGAGGGCGAGGTGTTCAGCTGGGGTGACGGCGATTATGGCAAACTGGGTCACGGGAACAGCTCGACACAGAAGTACCCTAAACTTATCCAGGGGCCGCTCCAAGGAAAGGTAGGGTTTCAACCAGCAATTTGTTTCATAATACTAAATAAAATACTTTTTTTTAACACAACAGTCAATAGAGGGTATGCATGTGATGTCACAGAGGCAGAAGTCACTGTGGGGTCACGCTCACTGAGTCACAGCAAGGCCGTTTCTCAATACCAAGAATGCATTCTTGTTCTTGGGTTCTTGGGGAGAACGTTCTTGCTAGTCGTTCTTGGAAGAATGAACTTGCTAGGTCACAAGCACACATGACGCTGTTGGCAGTTTGAGACGATGCGTTCTTGAGGGTATTGCGCAATACCAGCGCAGAGGCCGCCTGCAGTACTACACAAATAAAAAGCTCAGCTGATGTAGATGCAGCCAATTGTGCTCTGGAACTTTTGGCCATTTTTCACCATAAATGTTGGTAAAGTGGCACTTATTGAAACCTACTACCCTGCTTGTAGGCATCAAAAGTCATCAGAAATTAATTTAGTGATGAAATAAAACTTTAAATTGTAAAAAACTTCCCAGAGCTTATGGCGTCTTCTCTGCTGCGTTCTGCCTCTGCTTATGCCGAAATGCATGCTGGGATATCTGCCTTGCCAAGTTGACACAAGTCACCAACCAGAGCATCCTCTGTAAAGTGGGCGTGTCGAGAACACATCCGGGAATTTTAAGCGTTCTTGGCGAAATGTGAACTTTGTATTGGAACAGTACTTGGGCTGCGACTGATGACGTTTCACAGGGACACAAGAACGCAAGAACACACAAGAACGCGTAAGGGATAATGTATATTGAGGCGGTGATTACGGGGGAAATAATGACCGACAGGTGGATTGAGCCCGACGCGCCAGCGGAGGGCTTAATCGTTCACCTGAAGGTCATTATTTCCCAGTAATCACCACCTCAATATACATTATCCCGCTTAGAACACGGCCTACAACTAAATCATTCAATAATCTGACAAAAATAATTATTCAAATAGATTTTTTAATAGCGTTTTCAACGACAAAGCAGTTTCATTCGTAATTGGCACACGACACCACAGCTGCAACTGGTTGGCCTAATTAGTAGTGTCTTGCTGACAAAAAGCTCTTATCAACTGATTAATCCAGGTGTGGCAGAGCAGCGGTCGGTTGTTGAGAAATAATGACCGGTGAATATTGTTGATTGACCAATCAGAATCGAGTATTCGAGAGAGCCGTGTTCTAATTATTGATAAACGGCCCAAGACTGAGCTTGAATGCAGTAATCAGCCTAGATAACTGACACCTGCTGCTCAGGGAGGAACTTGACACTCATTTTGACACTCGTTCCCGATTGAGGGGGCGTGTTCAAGTGGGTGTGCATACCCTCTATTTAGGCTACTTACTCAGTTTGGTGCTGAACAAAGAGCATTTCACCAATGGATTGATTAATGAGCTGTGATATGCTACAGTTTTTTTAAATATCAATTAACATTTTTTTGTGAGTTTCCTTTCCTGATTTCTCTTTTGCGTTGTCAGGTGGTGGTATGTGTGTCTGCTGGCTACAGACACAGTGCTGCTGTCAGCGAGGACGGAGAGCTTTACACGTGGGGGGAAGGAGATTTTGGAAGATTAGGTAACTTTGCTGAACTATTTGATAATCATACTGAGAATTATCTGCTCTTTTATTTCATACCCGTCACTTCACGTAGTTCCCAAACCTTTCAATGGAGATTCTTCATCCTACTCCTACAGTGTTCGTCGCAGACTCCTGGAAAACCTGGGAAAGTCATGGGATTTTTAAATATTATTATTTTATTTCCCTTTTATACATGAAGAACATGTATAAAAGGGAGAAAAGTTTTGGAATAGTCGTGAAAGTTGATGCTTTTTTTCCTTGAACACTCTCAAATGTCACAACAAGCTGTGCTCCTAAACAGTCTAGACTTCCCTGTTGGAAGAAAACATGATTGGTTTCTGACTTTTTATTAACACAGTCAAAATCAAACTAATCCTTAAAGTTAGTGTAGTTGAAGATTACTTTTTAATTCAGTCTTAATTCAAATTTCATCGTGGAAATATGAAAAGGAGAGAAGTCATGGAAAAGTTTGGGAATTTCATCAGTGAAAAGGTGTTGGAACTGTCCTTAAATTGTGACCGACTCTGACTCAGACTCAGGTAATGGGGACTCAACTCGGAATCGAGATATAGGGACTCAACTACAACACTACTGGTTAGCGGTTCACCATGCTCTAAATGTATTCGCTCACCTTACCTGGCACTACACCTTGAATAAGTATCCAGCCAACAGCAAGTACACGATGTTATATAAGTGGCACGTGTCGGCGGCCTGGCTCTTTCTCATTGTTTGTATGAACGCAGGTCACGGCGACAGCAACAGCCGCAACATTCCTACCCTGGTGAAAGACATCAGCAACGTGGGCGAGGTGTCCTGCGGGAGCTCCCATACGATCGCACTGTCAAAGGATGGACGCACCGTGTGGTCCTTTGGAGGAGGCGACAATGGTGGGTAAAACCTTGCTAACCACGACTTATTCATATTATGTCGTTAATGCATGTACCGTATATCACATTTCTCATACTGACATCAACAGTCTATCTTCAAATATTTCAAACAATGTATTAGCAATAGCATAGAACCGTCTCTGCAGCACTGCGTTTCTAGAATGTGTGTGTGCGTACTCTTGATATTTGATTCGATCTTTTGGATATCCTTCGGAATTCCACCTTATTTTTCAGATTGTTGAACATTTAATTTTCCTCAACAACTTCCATCCCAGATTGACTATTCTAATTTGTTCTCTATTGACTATTTTCAGTGACTTGTCTTGATAAATGACTTAAAGCAGCTACGAGCAACTTTTTCGATTGTTATTAAACAGTATAAATTTAATATCAATGCATCACATCTTACCTATAATAGTCGACGATACCAACGCAGAGTAGTCTCGCTTGAACCCCGAGTGAATCGGCCAGTGTTAGTGTGTCTGTAGCCAGGGCAGATCAGGAATTGAAATGAAACGGTTTGCAGCAGCCACTTCGGCCATAACCACAAAATAACTTCCAAAAAACCTGTTAGAATATAACGAGAGATGTTCCCGCGAGTATGCGTGGCGTTCACATTGTTTATGTTATGTTGCTAGGCAGCGCAAACGGCGTAAAAAGGCAGCTGCGTTTCACTTCCTGGTTTCACTTCCGCGTTTCACTTCCGGGTTACCCGGTCCGGTCGCTCTAGAGAGCCCCCTGTTGGCGCGAGTTTAGACAGACTATAGACTTAATAATCACCTAAGGGAGCAATCTCAGATACACACGGCTTTGGTCTCGTCGACTATTAGAGGTAAGATGTGATGCATTGATATTAAATTTATACTGTTTAATAACAATCGAAAAAGTTGCTCGTAGCTGCTTTAACATTTTGCACATCACTATAATGTGTGTGTATGCACATAATGTACATGAATCAGTCTGTTCTGCAGGAAAACTAGGCCACGGCGATACCAACCGGGTATACAAGCCCAAAGTAGTGGAGGCCCTGCAAGGGATGTTCATCAGGAAAGTGTGTGCAGGAAGCCAGTCATCTCTCGCCCTGACCTCTACTGGACAGGTAGGGCCACATAACTGGAGTGTTATGACAGACACACGAGTAGCATGTGGTCTCGGTTGTGGGAATGTGGACGCCAGAAGTCATGTTTAAGGTCAGAACTTGTTAAACAACATACAGTAGTTCTTCTTACTTGGCATTCGGGTAGTGTAGCGGTAGATTCCCCGCCTACTAGGGAATCTAACGCAGGTTTGCGCCCCTGTGTTACCTCCGGCTACCTCCGGTCCACACAGGCAGAATTGGCTGTGTCTGCGGGTGGGAAGCCGTATTAAGGGCATGTGTCCCGGTCGCTGCCCTAGCACCTCCTCTGCTCTCTCGGGGCACCTGTCCAGGGCGGGAGGGAACTGATGGGAATAGCGTGATCCTCCAATGTGCTACGTCCTGCCGGTGAAGCTCCCCGCTGTCAGGTGAAAAGAAGCGGGCAGCAAATGCCCATGTGTCGGAGAAAGCATGGTGCTAGTCTACGGCTCTCCCCAGATCGGCAGAGGGTGGAGCAGCGGCCGGGGCAGCAGGGGGAAATTGGTCAAGTACAATTGGGGAGAAAATGGAAGGGGGCGGGGGCGTTAAGAAAAAAAAATCTTTCTGGGGAAAGAAAGAACAAAAGTCAAAATGTTTGAAGTTTTGGTGGAATAGCAGGAATTGTGTGCTAATGTCCACTGATGTCACTGGTTCTTTTTACCAGGTGTACGCATGGGGCTGTGGTGCCTGTCTGGGCTGTGGTTCATCGGAGGCCACGGCACTCAGACCCAAGCTGATCGAGGAGCTGGCTACCACCAGGGTGGTAGACATCTCCATTGGGGACAGTCACTGCCTGGCCCTGTCACATGGTAGTTGTCTCTTTATTTTCCATGCACTTTGTAATGGTTTGGGCCCTACACAAGTTTCTGGGGGTACTGTGTGAGGTGACGATTGCTCCGAGCCTACTGGTCAGAGCTGGCTTACTTCCAATCTGTCTGTTTCTTTCTTTCTTTGTACTGCTTATCTGTTGTTAAATATCACCAGCTGTGTTGACCTACACGTCTGGGTTCCGTAGCTGCTTAAATGTGGAGCATTTGGTCAGTTAGAGTGTGAATGTTAATTTGCTGAGACACAGAGGTTTTGTGTAAAACATGTAACAGGTCTGTCAACGAGCATGACATAATAGCAACGACATAGACCAAATAATTGAATGTTATATCACGTACAGCCGTCAATCTATAACCCTCAGTGTTATCTAATATCTGATCACTTACTCTACTCCACCTACCCTCCAGATAATGAAGTATATGCATGGGGAAACAACTCCATGGGACAGTGTGGCCAGGGGAACTCCACAGGGCCAATCACCAAGCCTAAGAAGGTGGTGGGCCTGGACGGAGTCGCCATCCAGCAGATCTCAGCCGGCACCTCCCACAGCCTGGCCTGGACGGCCCTGCCCAGAGACAGGTCAGCTATTGTATCGGCTAGGGTTGTCAAAAGTATCGATAGTATCGATAAAAGTCAATACTAAAAATTGTAAACGGATACAATACTCATTTGCAACAGGTATCGATAGTATCGATAAGTATCAATACTAAAAATTGTAAACGGATACAGTACTCATTTGCAACTGTATGAATATCAGCAGTGCTTTTGCTTAATGAAAAATCAAACATACCACTGATTTCTCCCTCTCTGTCATTGGTGGGTATCTGTTGCTTCAACAAGTTCAAAGTATCTGCTAGAGCTGTGCATCTTCACTGATCTCACGATTCGATACGATTCGATTATACAAGTCTACGATTCGATTCGATTCGATTATACGATGCATCTTAAATCGATGCATCATTTTTTCCGCAATACATGATTTATTTTTTCTCACTTTCTTTTTTCTCACTGTGTGGCTACTTTTAAAATAAAAGTGCATTTGGAATTGCATTGTATTATGATCCATAATTAAAATAAACAACTGCATGTACTTACATTCTATTTTATTTGATTATATAAAAAAAAAAAAAAAATTAAATAATCGATTTTTGATATTTGTTAATCGATTCAGAATCGTCCTATTAAGCATCGCGATGCATCTCTGAATCGATTATTTTCGGCAGCTCTAGTATCTGCTGTGTTATGATAGGCTGATGACTAGAGCAGGTGTAATCTGCTGTGTTCTGATAGGCTGATGACTAGAGCAGGTGTAATCTGCTGTGTAAGGTCAAAGTTTTTAATTTATCAGGTCGAGATTATGGAGAAGCGTGTCTTTGTTGATTTTTTATTCCTCTTGATGTGTTGTTGTCATCCCGCTGCATGGTATCGAAAATGGTATCGAGTATCGATATTTTCCTGGGTATCGGTATCGAAGTAGAAATTTTAGTATCGTGACATCCCTAGTATTGGCATGCTAAATACACTAACAACAACACGGTTGGTAGCATGGACCGTAACCTGGGTTTTACACGGGATATTCACAAAGGGGGAGGGGCATCACCAGGCTTCTGTGCAGAATGGGGGTTGCATAATAATAACACAAGTCAAAGTTTAGGAAGTGCCTAAAGGTTTCTATGTCTTTATGTCTCTCTGTGTTGAAAGGTAATTATGACAGACTGCAACGTTGACATGGGTGGTGTGTCATGGTATCTGTGTCTACTGATTTTTTCAGATTCAGATCAAAACAGATCCTGAATCAAGCATTTACATATGCGTGCCTCTCCATTTATTTTCACAAGGTTAGATTTAGGTACACAACACACTTTATTTTCAGATAAATAAGAACTAGACTCCGTGCTCACCGGGTCTGTTCATTCATGTGTACCGCTGTTTGCAACGTGCAGTGTTTAAAGGGATTATGGTATGCGCTCTGTAGGCTGCACAGATCCCTAAGAGCTCTGCACAAGAGCAGGCTACGAGTTAGTGCACCACATTCACACACCAGGAAGTATCTTGGAGATTTTCTAACTGTGCTTCGCCAAGTCAGCGCATCAATTAAATATTTTGTTAAATTATCTTAGTTACAACATCACTGCGCGGCCACTAGTACTCTTTGGCGTTCACAGTTGAGTTTTTCAAGACAACATGGATTCACTCACTCATATTTTATCATGTATATACCTCTCCCCCTTGACCCCACCTTTCCACACAAGGATCTATGACGTGCTACTGCCCTTATTGATATGTGTGCACGGTTTGTTTTGTAGGCAAGTGGTGGCATGGCACAGGCCCTACTGTGTGGACCTAGAAGAAAGCACCTTCTCTCACCTGCGCTCCTTCCTTGAGCGCTACTGTGATGGCATCAACAGTGAGGTTCCTCCCCTCCCCTTCCCCTCCTCCAGGTAAGTACTGGGGCAATAAAAACACTGATCGCTTGAAGTAAACCTGAAGTAAGCCTTGTATGGCTCTTCCTATTTTGACAATTTCAGTAGTTTCTTGAATAGCACCTTATGGTAGCCAGAGATGACTTGTCGTGCATTCCTTTATCGCAAAATACCGTAAATTCCGGACTATAAGCCGCGGCTTTTTTCCCGTTTATGGCCTTTTTTGGCCCCTGCGGCTTATATAACGGTGCGGCTTATCTATGGATTTTTTCAAAAAAAACAAAAAACAAAACGGAATTCTCTCTTCTTTAGCACTATTTCTAACTATAAATCCACTTATGTTTTAATTTCCTCTCTTGCCCTCTTTTCACCACACTGTATGACACTGTGTGCACTGTAAAAAAGAAACACAGGTGGTGTTGTGTTTAGGGGTGCACCGATCACGTTTTTTTGCCACCGATCACCGATTGCCGATCACCTATGAGAAATATCTGCCCAACCGATCATCGACCGATCACCGATTACCGATTACCGATCACCGATATATATATATATACGCCCTGGGGTGTCCGTAAAAACACGAGGCAGGAGACAGATGGGAGTTCAACCGTTTAGTTGTCAGTTCTCTTCAGTACAGTACAGCAGTATAGGCTCTTTACAGCATTATGACAGGAATAGTAGGATTGTGTGTGGTCTGGAAAAAGGAGGCAATAAAATATACAAACAGGTCAGTAACCAAGCTTGCTGTTATATAGGCCAATTATAGTGATAATTAACAACTAATAATATATAAATGATAATTAGGTAAACTGTAAGTCAGTTACTCTTAAACACCAGTCTTGAACCATGACTAAAGCCAAAGAGCTCCCACTCATAGAACCGGGGTTATGCACAATAACCGTCATACATTGGGATCCGCATCGAACGAACATCAAAACGACCCGCCCATCGAGGCCGAGTTACAGTGTTATAATTAGCAGCACTATGAGTGCGATCTACATAATGGTGACAGGGTTACATGACGGGAGAAACAACAGAATCACAAGCTACACACGAGCTAAACTCCATCTGAGTAGTGGCATTAATTAGCGCAACAGACAATCAAACCGCAAGTGCACGCCTAAACAAACGTTATTGCAATGATTGCAGGTAGATCGATCTAAAACCAAAAGGGAATGCAATACAGGAATATTAACATAATAATGACTTACTGGTTGGTCATATACGCACACATGGAAGAAGGGGATTAGAACATGTTCAACTGATGTCCAAAGAAAGGAAGAAAGTCCGTCTGAACGGAGCGCACATCCACATACTCAGCCGCACACTTTCGCTTCCTTCAAAGTGCCCGCGGGAACATCAATGCTTGCGTGGAAATTGTCTGTGTGTGCGCGTGCACTACCCCGACTACCACAGTAGCACCGTGTCAATCTGGGACTTTAATACACACAGACTTAACAGCATGCAAATGCCTCGGTAGGCGGGAGGACTGGAGGTAACTTCTCTCTGCTGAGGCTGCTCTAATCACCAGCTGATTTGTGTGATTCAAAGACGCAAGGGGTGTGTTGACAGTCTGGTGCGGTGTGTGCATGGAGGTGAGTACACTGACGAAAGCAAAGCGTGTGCTTTGCAACACAATGATATAAACGTTAGAGCACAATATGAAAGTTAAACGATAGACATTGAAGACATGAAAATGGGCTGCCTCATGTTTCTCACGTGCAGCATGATCGGCTATGCGATCGGCAACATTAAAGGAATATCGGAAACAGCAGATCACATATTTGAGGTCCAAATCGGCCGATACAGATTGCGTGTCGATCGATCGGTGCACCCCTAGTTGTGTTATGTTGTTTTGTTGAAATGTTAATAAATGGGAGCTTCCTCAAACAGCCATCTCTTTCCCGACAATCCCCTCTGTGCATGAACCCTTACATATGGTAATTAAACATTAAAACACAATAAAAAAAATAAAAAAAACATACCATTAAAACACCCGCGGCTTATAGTCCGGTGCGGCTTATATATGTAAAAAAACAGTCAACTTTGCAGGTGCGGCTTATACTCCGGTGCGGCTTATAGTCCGGAATTTACGGTAACTGGGATGTGGAGGCTAAATGACGTCACATCCGTTTTGTTAGCATTCCATTTGCAGAAAACTTGAGCTGGGAAGTTCACTGTTCATTGGTCAGATCCAGTTGCTAGCCATTGTTAGCAATAACAGTTGATAACATGGCATTTCATGGCATTTTGAGCATACAAACACTGCAGCAACATGTCCACGCAGATAGAAGTTAGGCAATGCTGTGTGTACAGCTGATTTAGTGAGACACAAACAAAACAGAAGTGCTAAAAAACATTACTACGATTATAACTACTGTTGTTGCGCGGCGCAACCATCTTGGATTTTTGAGGTCGGGGCTGCTGAGGCTCCTACGAGTTTGGAATGGGAAATACCAGCTCTGGTGACGTCACTGTCCCAGCTCATGACCTTTGAAGTCGTAAGATTACCAGTTCCCAGTTATAAAGGAATGCACGATATGTTTGTGATAATTTTGGCGTAGTTATAGGCTAAATCAGAGTTTAGCTCACTTGGTTTCTGAATTATGTATTTTCTATAATTCACAGGGAGCATCACAACTTCCTCAAACTCTGTCTGCGGCTTTTGTCCAATCATCTGGCTCTGGCCCTGGCTGGGGGCGTGGCCACCAGTATCCTCGGTCGACAGGCCCGCCCACTGAGGAACTTGCTCTTCAGGCTGATGGACTCCTCTGTGCCCGATGAGATCCAAGAGGTCAGAGGGGGAAATGAGGGAATCATCATCAGCAAACACAATCATTAAGACCATAATAGACAATGAAGCACTACAGGCAAGAGAAAAACAGTCAAGTTAGTTAAAGATCTGTGTAAAAACAGTGAGGATACAGAACAATAAAGGTATGTCAATAGGTATTAAGATAAAGAATGTAGTTTCTAGTGGTGATTATGGGATTCAAATCACAGTGACTGACATCATGACAGTGTCATCGATTGAATGCCATCAGCACGCTTCCATCGATGAAGGGGCTGAATCACAAGGCAGCATTTCCGGGTTTTGCCATCAGAAATCCTGTGTCGAAATCTGATTGGCTGGGCTGTTACGGCAGTCCGGCTCGCCGTTGGCCAATTAATTTGTCTCTCACGCGTTTCGTTTTGGTCTTCGGAGGCGGTCCTTAACCACTTTTCAAGAGTTGTGCACCAGGCGTAAATAATATCTAGAGGGACTATGGGAACCATCATTGCAGAGTTAACGTGACAGTTTTGACATACAGTGTGAATTCATCATCAGCTCCACATGACTGTCAAAGTTGTATTAGTGGTATCGTGAATGGAATCATCACTGCTAAGTTAGCTTTTCTTTTCATCTTGCTTTTTTTTTCATTCGTGCAGAAGGCGTCGAGACAGTCCTCTCCAGAATCATGTCAACACGTTCTTCTAAGTGTGTAGGCGGCGATCTCATGAGGTCAGGCGGTGACAGACAGTATGTGTGGGTGTGTTTGTCTTTGTCAGGCAGTGATTGAGACTCTGTCTGTGGGAGCCACCATGCTGCTGCCTCCACTGAGAGAGAGGATGGAGCTTCTTCACTCCCTGTTGCCCCAGGGCCCTGACAGATGGGAGAGCCTCTCCAAAGGACAGGTACCCTATGCCAGTTGTTCTCAAATGGGGGTCCGGGGACCCCCAGGGGTCCTTGAGGGGGTTCCAGGGAGTCCCCAGCCAAAAGGGGGGTAATTTATTTTCACTATAATTCCATTCATAAGTAACACAATGACTATTTTTGGTCATGGGTTTTATACACTTTCTGTAATAAAACATCTAAAGGCATCAATCTTATTATCATATAGGGGACTATTGGACAAAAATAAATCCTATCAAATGGGGGTCCATGGTCTAATTTTTGTCAGTTTAGGGGTCCTTCATGTGAAAGAATTTGAGAACCACTGCCCTATGCTGTCTACTGCTCAGCTAGAGCTGCCCGCCTGCCTGATGGGATGTGGTTTAAATGATGAACTTAAGGAGAATTTCAATGTAAATGCATGCAGATTTACATAATATTGTAGTTAATACACAAATTGATACCGACCAAATGGTGGGTGACTTTAACTCTGAGCAACTTGTTTGATGGTTTGCTCTATTCTTCTGATCTGCGTGTGTGCGGTGTGAAAGGCTCCAAATACATCAGTGCGTAGTGGTCTGCAGCTTCCGAAGCTTTGACCAAGAAAAATATGTATTTATTTAATTCACATAACATGGCTTGATTGAAAATAAATATGGGGGAAATAATCAATAAAACTGGCAGATGTACTGTAAGAATAGGTTCTGAGACATTCATTTCTGTGATAAAAGTTGTAGAGAAATGGGAAGCTTTACATGGCTGGGAAAATAAATGGCGGATGAAATGTCTTGGTACGCACGCTGAAGCAGGAAGTGACGTCGACTTGGGCTCCCCATTGAAAAGTGTGTGTCTGTCCGTGCCACAGAGGATGCAGCTGGACATCATCCTGACCAGTCTGCAGGACCACACCCACGTGGCCTCACTGCTGGGTTACAGCTCCCCCGCTGACGGCCCCGAGGTGCTCTCCTCCGGCCCCCCGGACCCCACCTACAGCACCCCGGCCAGCCACCCTGACACCCACCTGGCTGAGATCCTCATGAAGACCCTGCTCAGGAACCTGGGCTATTACACTGTAAGTAGATGCCGGAGAGTTGCTGGGTTACTTGATGTATAACCTCTGTTTTGGAAAATAAGCAGTTAAAGTCGAGCTGAAGTGAAAATATTTTTTTCCCTATTTTTGATCACATTTTTTAACAATGTATGTGCAAAAGAAATCACAACAATCTAATTTCTTGGGTTTTCCATTTTTTCACATCAAAAGTTAATTCATCAAGAGTTCATTCATAACAGTCATCTACAGTTTGCTGATGTCAGGTAGTACTATCAAATTTCTACCCGATTTCAACCAATCATATCGCGACATGACAGCTGTCAATCAATCTTCATGGCTCGGAGAAAATTCTGAGCAGGCAAGATGGCTGCCTAGTTAGCGCTTACATGGGCAGACTTTTCTAGCCCATAAATGTTAATATGCTTGGCCAATATCAATAAGTATGTAACATACACGATAAAATGAACAGTAATGTCTTCAATTAATGTAGAATGCAAAGGACATGTAAGTGGCTCGTTAAACTCTCATTCCAGAAATATCAGATTTGTTTCAGGTTTCAGATTTGTCCGGTAAAATATTATATTATTATTATTATTTATACAATTATTTTGCGCTGCAGAGAAGTGCGGGCGTCGAGTGGGATTCGCAGCATTCAAGCGCCAGGATTGGCCAACGTCAACTCCAGTCCCTAATCCCAGACACGCCCACTTTCCAACGCCATGTTTGTTTTCAATCAGAATATGTCTGAGACCCATTTCATGTCGACTTTAATAGCTGTTTGATCCACAGTTTCTTTGTTTGGTACAACTCTTTCAGAGAGCAACTGCATAGAGTTTGCTCTTACCAATTTCACGGTGTCTTCAGAAGCACACTATTGATCATGGTTTTATTATGATCAGTTTAGAATTCAGAGGCAGAAATTACTCAGGGAGGTATGCATCTCATCTGGTGAGGTCAACATATAGAACACCACTGTCTGTCTGTCTGTCTGTCTGTCTGTCTGTCTGTCTGTCTGTCTATCTCTATATATATCTATCTACCTACCTATCTATCAATCTATCAATCTATCTATCTATCTATCTATCTATCTATCTATCTATCTATCTATCTATCTGTCTGTCTATCTTTTTTTCTTTCTTTCTTTCTTTCTTTCTTTCTTTCTTTCTTTCTTTCTTTCTTTCTTTCTTTCTTTCTTTCTGCAGTGCATGAGTCATACATAATCCTTGCTTATTATCGCCTCCTTTCCTGGTGCAACACTGGCTCACTGTTGTGCCTCATTCTGCCAAGATAGTCTTGTATTGATTGTAGCACGCACGCTGAGGACAGTATTGATTGTAGCACGCTGAGGACAGTATTGATTGTAGCACGCACGCTGAGGACAGTATTGATTGTAGCACGCACGCTGAGGACAGTATTGATTGTAGCACGCACGCTGAGGACAGTATTGATTGTAGCACGCACGCTGAGGACAGTATTGATTGTAGCACGCACGCTGAGGACAGTATTGATTGTAGCACGCACGCTGAGGACAGTATTGATTGTAGCACGCACGCTGAGGACAGTATTGATTGTAGCACGCACGCTGAGGACAGTATTGATTGTAGCACGCACGCTGAGGACAGTATTGATTGTAGCGCGCACGCTGAGGACAGGGGCTTACTAATTAAAATCCTGACCTTATAATGCAAAGGAAGCTTAACACCAACACTGATCCAGTAAGACTGTTTCCTCATTGTACTTGTATACAATCATTATGCAGAGTAGACCTGAACGATGGAGAATGATTTGACTGTATACGGATGTCTGCATTTGAGTCGTTCCTATGATGATGATTATGGTTGAATAAATTACCCAATTTAGCAGTAGAGCTCTGTTTTCTGTTTTGGGAAGCATTTGAAAATGCCCTCCCCTTTCTATACTAAATTCTAATGAAAAATTGAGTGTTGATGGAGGAAAAAAGCTACAAGTTATATCATAAAATGAATATTCATATTGTATTTCATCATATTGGAAATCGAAAAAGGCTAATGTAACAAACATGGAAAGCATGCCTCACATCATATATTTATCCGTTGACCAATCAAAGCACAAGATACCAACCATGCAGATTATTGAATATTTGATCATGTCATGTCAAAAATGAATTAATAGCCCAGAGCAAAACCTGGCTTGCTGAAAATATTGAAGTATGAAATCTTTGTTGATACATGCAGACGTTTCCATGGCACACACCTGGCCCGGACCCATTTGTTATAAGGACAATACAATTTTCTTTTTCTATTCGACATGTTTAGTTTGTTTGAAATTTGAACACAACAAGAAAAAGGGCTCTAGATCTACAAAAGTGTGATTTACTGAATATTTATTAAAGTAATTGAGGTAAATACATTTGTTCGCTATGTGTTCCTCTCCAATGGTTTACATGCGTGTGCATATCTGATTGCGTGTGTGTGTGTGTGTGTGTGTGTGTGTGTGTGTGTGTGTGTGTGTGTGTTGTGTACAGGACCAGGCGTTTGGTGAGCTGGAGAAGAACAGTGATAAGTTGCAGCAGGGCACATCGTCCTCCGACAGCAGTCAACCAGCCCACCTCCACCAACTCCTCTGCTCTCTGCAGAAACAGCTGCTGGCATACTGCCACATTAACTCTGTCACCGAGGTATGGACACTAACATATACTCTTCCACCCATAGAGAAGAAGTTTTATGATAGGAAAAATTGCATTTGGACGTGTGGTTCTCAAACCTTTTCACGTCAAGTACCCCTAAGCTGACACAAATTACACCATGGACCCCCTGAAACAAATTTGTCCCGGGGTTCCCCCCATCTGACAATATTTTGCTGGAGACCCCCTGGAACCCCCTCAAGGACCCCTGGGGGATCCTGGACCCCACTTTGAGAACCACTGATTTAGACAACCAAAAAGCCGTTGTGCAACTATGTAAACTTCTCGATGCTGTGACAGAAGCCTGATGAGACTATTGCCAGTTCATATCATAACATCACATCTCTGTTTGGACTACATGTATTATTAAGTATGCACCAAGCCAACTTGAAGGCCATATGGTCCATGATCTCTATTTTGAAGAATGTCATCAATTTTTTACTGCATATCTAATCTCAGGACCAACATTACTATGGTGTTCAGGTTTAAAAACATGAAACATGGAAATCTAAAAATGAGATTAAACTGCATATATCCCATAGTAGAGACATGTCAGTTTACATAACTTCTAGTCACACACCTTTTTCCTTGCATCAATATTTTCAGAAACAGGGTGGGACTATGTTTGCTCATGGATGTGTACCAATCACTGTTTTAAAAATGTTTTTTTTAGGATCTTAAAAACACAGAACACCTGTCTTTTCCTTTAACAAATGGTCTAAGCATCAGAGTTTAGGGTGGCCACTTCATTGTTCTCTCCAACTCACATGTTAATATATTTAAAATGGCCATAAGTGTACAAATACATGACCATCTGTGTATCTCCCTCCAGAACTCCAGCAGTGTGGCTCTGCTCCACAAGCACTTGCAGCTCCTGCTGCCCCACGCCACAGATATCTTCTCCCGTTCTGCCACCCTGATCAAAGAGAGCTCCTGGAACGGCAGCATCCGAGAGAAGCTTCAAGGTAAAGAGGAGTCATTCAGCGTGCTCATGACCAGGCCCAAATGGCCGCCTCTGACTCTCTTGCCATCTTGATTGACCTCAGGCCTGTTTAGTCTCTTTACCTCTGCTTGTTTTAGTTCTCTCTTTTTCTTGGTGCAGCTCTTGTCTCTCTCTGTTTCTCTCCCTGTCTTTCGCTCACACTTACTGTAGATCCGGTTTGTGATTTCACATGATCTTATGTTTCTCTATCAAAGTCAAATGTGTAATAACAACCACATAAAAACAATACAGGTAATTTATACATTTTGGCAGACAAAATATAGCCCAGTAAACCATCCTGATCACGTGACCTCACATTCTGTTTCGTTCGCCGGATCAGTCTGGCCTCCAGCGATTTCCAGTGCAAGTTTTGGTTATGGTAAATGGTAAATGGTCTGCATTTATATAGCGCTTTTATCCAAAGCGCTTTACAATGAGTAGATAGTCTACATTCACCCATTCATACACCAATGGCGGCAGGCTGCCACGCAGGGTGCCTACACACCATCGGGAGCAATTTGGGGTTAAGTGTCTTGCCCAAGGACACAACGACAGCAGCTGGGAGGGAGCGGGGATCGAACCGCCAACCCTTGCGTCATTGGCCGACCCGCTCTACCTCCTGAGCTAAAGCCGTCCCGATTTATATCCGTCCCCGGTTATATAAGTCGATCGTTTTCTCTCTCTCTCCAAAAATATGTCGTTACCATTGTCATAACACAAATACAAAGTATAAACATCGTGCCATCGGTGACCACGCTGTAGCAGTTATCTTTCATCACAGCATGCCATTCATAACGTGATCAGAGAGTTATTGATGATCTGGTCGTCTGCAGACGTGATCTACGTGTCGGCAGCCGGCAGTATGCTGTGCCAGATCGTCAACTCCTTGCTGCTGCTGCCTGTGTCCGTGGCCAGGCCTCTACTGAGCAACCTGCTGGACCTGCTGCCTCCTCTGGACCGCCTCAACAGACTGCTGCCAGCTGCCTCCCCGCTGGAGGACCAGGAGCTGCAGTGGCCTCTTCATGGTGAGCAGGAAACAAACCAAGCCTTTACTTCAGTGGTGGCCAGACCTTCTTTGGTTGTGGGCCACATACAGAAAAATATAAGGAGTGGCGGCCCAAACAATATTAAATGCGGGGGTTTTCAAACCGTTTAGACTGGAAAAAAAAGGTTTTAGGCCAGGAAACCCCTGTGCCATCAAAAATTCATTTTATACCTAAATAAATATGACACATTGTAGTTTATTGATTTGACAGCTGTGAATCAATCTTCATTGCGAGGAGAAAATTCTGAGCAGGCAAAGATGGCTGCCTAGTGCCTACATGGGCAGACTTTTCTAGCCCATAAATGTTAATATATTTGGCCAATAAGTATGTAACATACAAAATAAACGGTAATGTGTCTTCATTTGGAATTCATGGCCAGTGGAATTCATGCTATCTTTCTTCTTTTATCCCGAACCGTGTCTGTCTTCTCAGGCACGCCAGACTTTGTGGAAGCGGCGTCGGGAGTGCCGCTGACCCAGCCGGCGCTGTGCTGGGTGTGGCTGGTGGACCTGGAGAGGACAGCTGCCCTGCTGGTGGGCCGCTGCCTGGGGGGCATGCTGCAGGGAGCCGCCACCTCACTGGAGGAACAGGACACGGCTTACTGGCTCAAAACCCCCCTCTTCAGCAACGGCCTGGAGATGGCCATCCCGCAGCTCGGTAGGCCAGAGGACGCACACATCGCAGTAATGCTGAGTTCATGAAGTGCTTTTCATATTCAAAGCTTTTCAAAAATACTCGTGTATCGTGAAAATGCAACAACGAGATGATAGTATTGCTTTATATATTCGAGAGATAACTTTTGTGGGGAGAAATACATGGAAAACGGGTCATTGTGCAAGATTGTTAACCTTGCTGTAAAATCAGCTGTTTTGGCAGTTCACTTTTTGGCAACATGAGTGGAGAACTGCTTTCTGGAAAATATCTGATGTAGTCTACATTGAAAGGCGTAATTAAGTCTGTCTTGCATAAACTGCCCCTCCCCCCCGTTTGCACCAAATAATGACCAAATGACCAACAATGCTTGTTAGCAACCAGAGACCGCATGCTTTCTCTTCAGTCTAATGTATTAATAATGCAATACTATAATCATCATAATTCATATCATCATTTAATAGTAAAGCGGTCTTAAAGTTAACTTTAATTTAAATATAGGCTAAATTATCTCAAGTACACAATGACATTACCTTAACTTTGTGTATGGACCCTCGACGCAAAACGGTGATGTGAGTCCTCGTGTGACTGGTGGAGGCCACTAACGGAGCCAAGTTCGGATGATAACGATAGTTTCTAAGACGTCCTATTGGCGAATCGTCGCCCTCTAGTTTCATTATTCATGTGTTGCTTGCTGGCTGACTTGTTGATCTGATGACTGTTTGTTTGTCCCCTTGTGTCCTTCAGACACCTGCATAAGCTCATTGCTGGAGGCAGCACTGTCTGGTAATGAGGAGCAGAAGCCCTTGGACTGCACACTGCATCCGGACATGAGTGTCCTGGTGGATCTGACCCTGGGCTCCACTAAAGAACCCAGCAACAGCCTCTGGATCAACATGCAGGACTACGCCATGAGCAAAGGTCTAGCTTGGGACTTGGCACAAAATGAATTCTATTTTCCCTATGCTAGAAGTAGACTTGAATGTAACATTAGGGGTGCAACGGATCACAAAACTCATGGTTGGGATCCTATCACGGTTTTGAGTCAGGGATCGGATCAGCAAAAACATTGGGGGCGGATCCGTACGGATCAACTGTGGTCCGTTGCACCACTGTGTAACATGTAACTGACAGTATGCTGACTGCACGACTGTTACATTATTCTGTTACAGACTGGGACAATGTGTAACATGTAACTGACAGTATACTGACTGCACGACTGTTACATTATTCTGTTACAGACTGGGACAATGTGTAACATGTAACTGACAGTATACTGACTGCACGACTGTTACATTATTCTGTTACAGACTGGGACAATGCGTCGCTCAGTAATGAGTCCCTGTTAGACACCGTGTCCAGGTTTGTGTTGGCAGCCTTACTGAAGCACACAGGTCTGCTGTGCCAAGCCTGTGGAGAGGGAAGGTACAATAACATTGACACACACACGCATGCGCGCATGCACACACACACACACACACACACAAGGGCTGGGCAGGATGGGCAGGATGGGCACAATCAAATATCACACATTTTTTACCAAAATACCTTGATATTGATATTGCGACAATATTGTATGGATGACGATTGTTGGGTTCACAAAATATTTACACACAGATGTTTGATAAATAATCATTAGTAATGTAGATATAATGACGAAGTGGGTAAAGGCAAATAATAGAACAGCTAAAACAGTCTGATAAGTTCAGAAAATGACATCGCTTTACTGTAATGCAGCCTTTAAAACCAGGAAAAGACTACACTTATACCTTATCACGATATCGGTATAATATTGATATATATTAATCCTTCCCCCTCGCGACATCTTTCATTATGAAAGATAGAGAATGCAGAGTAAATCATCAAATTTGTTTTTGGATGTGCATTAAATCTAAGTGGGTGGAACACATTATAAAGAAAAAAAACATCGCATGGATGCATAACTGGGACGTATCCTCAGTGATGTACCCTGGGGTCATAGGATGTTTCGGGTCTCGCAACATCATACACCCTCACCCAGGTGACCCAGCCGGGGCTGGCCAAGCCCCAACTTACGTCCCAGTAGCTACCCACGGTCAGCTCTATAGGGAGGGTCGAAGGTGGTCACGTGGTCAGGGCCACTCAATCCGCTGCTCCGGAACTACTCTGCTGGGACCGGGGGAGGGGGAGGGCTCTGGTACGTAGAGGGACCGGGCTCTGTGGGTTGCCACCCGGCCGGGTTCCTCCCTCGTCTCACCAGGTCTACGACCTGTGCGCTGCACCAGACTCCCCCGCTCCAAACATCTCATTCCGAGGTGATGGTATCTTAGTGGACACCATGCAGTACCAGTACTTGGTGGCACTGCAGTCTCCACTTGCGGCTTGAATGGCCCTCCTAAAAGGCCTCTCGTGGGTTGTTGGGCTTCTTCCTCACGGAAGACGCAGGCTGGGGAGCTAACCCATACTGCTACCCGGGTGCCGTCCCTGTTCCGGCTGTCAACTGACTCTCCAGTAGTCACTAGTCTTTCCTGGTTGTCACATAGTCTATTCCTATGAGTCACTGGCTAGGCCAGGCTAACTAATAAAGAAAAAAAACATCGCATGGATGCATAACTGGGACGTATCCTCAGTGATTAATAATAATAATAATAAAAAAAGCACTGAATATTGTCCATGGACTTGCAAGCAATATAGGACATTTTATTACTACTGTAATCAGTATGATCTGTTGTTTCCCCCCCACTTCAGGTACCAGCCTTGTAAGTCCCTGGCAGAGGTGTATCGAAGTGTATATAAGGTACGAAACCGCCTGCTGGCCTGCAAGAACATGGATTTCATCCAAACCCGCTCCTCTTCACGCGAGAGACGGGTGAGTAACCAATAGACACACACACTAGGGATGGGCATCGAATTTCGAATTTTCGAATAATCGTTGTTATTATCAAGGTCGACTTTTATTATTGAAATTCGAAATTCGAAAAAAAAAAAAAAAATTTTTTTTTTTTTTTTATATTTTTTTTTTGAGTGAAATGTTGCATTGTCTCCCCTGATTCTAAGTATAGTCAAATCGCTTGGTTTGAGCAAGTAAAACAATTTTTATAAGCATTTTAAGCAAGGTTTATGGAAAAATTAATGGCAGATGAAATCCCATGAAGAGGGAGAGGGGGTGACTTTGGCACCCCTTTGGCACTCAGACCTGAGCCTACTAAATATTTAATGAACCACTCATGATTGTCAAAACTGTTTTTTATTTTCGAAAATGTCAATGTCATGTAACATGTTCTTTACTTCAGTGGTGCAATGCTTGTTTGAGCTAAAAATCCACAGCAGAAGCTTTTTATATTAATTAATAAAGCCGTAGACTTAGAATCAGGGGAGACAATGCAACATTTCACTCACAAAAAAAAAAAAAAAAAAAATTTTTTTTTTTTTTTACATTTTTTTATTTATTTTCGAAATTCGAATTAAATTCGAATTTGGCCAGCGAATTTCGAATAGTGTTTTTGCTAGAAATGCCCATCCCTAACACACACACACACACACACACACACACACTTGCATGATTCACCTTAAGTAAGTCATCTTCTCTGACTTTTCAGTGATGACATTTTTGGCAAAAAAAATCTGAAACGACCCTAGTTATATTTCCGATATACCTCAATTTTTTGCTCTTCAATTTTTACGCAAATGACTGCTTTGCTGATGAATGGATTTGTAAATGCACTCATGGTGTCATTTGATGACAGATTTCAGACAATCAGGACTCTCTGGACATGGACCCGCAGGAGCACTCGTTCACACGCACCATCGACGAGGAAGCGGAGCTGGAGGAGAGGGCCGACCGCGAGAGAGAGGAGGGCCACCAGGAGCAGGACGACGAAGAGGAGGAGAGGGACCACGAAGTGATGACCGCTGGAAGTAAGTCCATCGGCCTCGAGTGGGCACGTTCTCTCTTCATATGCTTTTCAATGTGCAAATCAAATTTGAATGAATTATTCACGCCTCAGCTCCCTCAAAACAAAGACTAAGGACACTGAGAGAAGGACAAAGAGACAACCAACTACAACATAGTTCAGAGATTTCCCTTAATTTGGAGGAGAGTGACAAAATGCAGTCTGAGGTAAGAATAGGACAATACCGTAGTTAAGATCACTACTACAGTGATTCTCGAGCTTCAAGGAGATCCAATTTAGTACGTATTAGGGCGACAGACCCCCATTTGATGATATTGTGTGTCTCTGACCCAAATCTGAAAATATTTTTATTGTTGGATATGATTTTGTCCAGAATTCCCATAAAGAATTAGGTAGAGAGGTGACAGTGAAACTATAGTCACAATAGCCATTCTTCTACATTCTCTAATTTAGCCTCTAAGTTAGCTTCTTGTAAATTAAATAATGGTGAAGTTTAACAATCCATCAGTTTGCGTGGGGACCCCGTCAAAGACCCGTGGTGGTCACCGGACCCCATGTTGAGAACCACCTGTCCTATCCCCTCCAAAGTCTATAAATCCCGCCTATCTGAAGCATTTAAAAAAATTCACTTTGCAAATCCCCCCATTCGCAAAATGAATTTTAGGCCCTGATTGCAGTTGGCCAATTGGTTTCATGGAAAAAGCAGGTGTTCCTACTCTCTGTTGATCAGCATGTATGTAATCCTACCAGCATCCAGCATGACATCTTCCTGAAAGTTGAATGACACACTGAGCAGGCAGGTGTACACACTCGTACAGTACATTGGTGGAATTAGAGGTACTTGTCAATTTAATAACCCCCTTCATCAGCATGATCATTTAGACAATATTTAAAAGTGGAGAACTTTGGAGTTTTCTGCCAGACCTGTGGTAGCTGCAGATGTCATGTAAGAAAACCCTTAAAAATGTTGAGCAGGTTGTGTGATCATTGTTTATCAAATTAAGACATATACATACATACCGTCTGCTAATACAATTATCGTCAATCATATCAGTATCGGCCAATGTTAGTCATTTTTTTAATATATCAGTATCGGTCCGATGAGCAAAGTAACCGCAATGTTAATATCTGCTATCGGTAATTTTCACATTGAGAGGAAGCAATGCGGTAAATCTATGATTGACGATAATGAAAGACTTTCCTTTTTCAAATTCACAGTTTTTGTATGTACAAAATTTGATTATCATAGAAACTTGTTTTCATACAGATCATATTGACATCTGTAAATATAGTTTATCAGCCATAACAGCAATGTTAATATCGGTTATCGGTATCGGCTAACATTTGCATATCGGTGCATCCATATATATATTCTAATAATATCCACAATACATGTAAGTGCAATAATAGACTAGATGAAACTAGCAGCGTGCGTCAGATTTGTGGCCTGTGATGAGGCGAGGATGGGTGTTGCATGGGTTTAGCTCAGTGTGCTGCTCTCTGTGTCCTCTAACCCAGTGATTCCCAACCAGGGGTACGTGTACCCCTAGGGGTACTTGAGCAGCTTGCAGGGGGTACTTGGAATGATTGGGGAATACAATACCTCCAAAATTATAAATAAATATATAAATATTCCAAGTAATTTCATAAGCCCATTGTTAAAATGTGATGTGTGTGCCGCAACTAGTTCTGCTGGCAAGTGTCAACTGCTACACTGTTCTGCTACTGATAATGGCCAAAAAAACAACTACCGTATAAAGCCCAAACACCGGCAGTTCAGTGAAACATATATTTTGTATAGATTTACTTGTAGTATTCATCAACACGCATGAGTGAGGGGTACTATTGTCATGGAAAAACAGCTCAAGGGGTACATAAGACAAAAAAGGTTGGGAACCACTGCTCTAACCCAGCACTGTCTGTGTGGTGTTGTCTTTGTGTGTGTGTGCGTGTGTGTCGCACAACACAGAAATCTTTCAATGTTTCCTCTCAGCGCGGGAGGCAGCTCGCAGCCGGGAGAGAGAGCGGACCAGCAGCAGCACCACGGGCCTGGGCCCCGGCTCCGGGTCCCGAGGCGGAGGTGGAGAGGAGGAAGCCGTGCCGTCACAGGAGGAGAGGAGGGGCAGCGCGGGGCTCCCAGAGGGACAGGACCTTTACACGGCGGCCTGCAACTCGGTGATCCACCGCTGTGCCCTGCTGGTGCTGGGGGTGAGCCCCGTGCTGGGAGAGCTGACCAAGCACAACCAGGAGGAGGGCCAGGCTCAGGCGGCCGGCGCCGGAACACAGGACGGTCTGAGCTTCATGACCAGGTCAGAGCACCGTCCGCGTCGGAGACTGGGGTGCGGCATCTGTTTTGCGTAGACAAGCTAAAAATGTTCTGACAGGCTGATGACTAGAGCAGGGGTAATCTGCTGTTTAAGTGCAAAAATGTTTAATTAATTTGATCGGGCCTAGATTATGGAGAGAAGCGTGCGTCTCTCCGTCCATCTGTCTTCATTTATTTTTATGCCTCTTGATGTGTTGTCATTTCCCCCCTTGTGTGGTATGGAAAACATCATAGTAGAGTATCGATATTTTCCTGGGTATGGAAGTTAGAAATGGTAGTATTGTGACAAACCTAAAAAGGGCGCCTGTTCAGAGGGAGGGGAACTGGTTGGAATAGCGTGAACCTCCCACGTGCTTTGTCCCACCGGTGAAGCTTCCCCTGTCAGGTGAAAAGAAGCGGCTGGCTAACTGCCCATGTCTCGGAGGAAGCATGGAGCCAGTTTCGGCTCTCCCCAGATCGGCAGAGGGTGGAGCAGCAACCAGGATAAATAAATTAAATTAATAGGAGATAAAAATGGGATAAAAAAATCAGGGAAAAAAAAAATTAGGAACAAACCTGACACTGTGATGTGTTTGTGTGCACGCAGGAGCGAGAGTCTGAGTGCAGAGAGTCGCTCGGTGCAGAGCAGCCCCAGCTACAGACTGATGAAGTCAAGGAGCGAGTCGGATCTTTCCCAGCCAGAGTCAGACGATGAGGGCTACGCCCTGGTAAAGCACGCACGCACGCACAGACATAAAACACACACACACACACACACACACAGACATAAAACACTCACAATAGCCTGTCTCAACACATCGGTATTTTTGTGTATATGAAGTGCCTGCCAAGAGTTGACGGTAGCGATTTGAATGCTATATTGGGTTTGTCTGTTGTTTTCTCTTTCAGAGTGGGAGGAGAAATGTAGACCTGGACTTAGCATTCTCTCAAAAAAAGAGAGGTAACAATCCTTCATACAAAATGTATAATTCTTTTTTTTAAGTAAGGATGATACAGTTTTTTTCAGTTGTCGTCTATCATGCATTACTCTTGTCTCTCTGTCCTTTGATTTCTGCGTGGATTATAGTTTATTTGCTCCTATTGGGGCAGTTGAGCCCCAAACACAAGAGGAGCTCCAAGCAAGTAAACGATGGCATGTCTCTTTCTCTTGTTAAAGCCAGCTCATACCTCCATCACTGCGATGCACCCCCCCCCCCCCCAATTCATCTGTCACAATGAGGGCCCACCTTTGACCTTTGACCTTTCCTCCTCGTAGTGCGCCAATGTTACATAATCTAACTCATCACATGAAGAGTGAAGGGGAATGAAGGAGCTACCGGTAGCTGTGCCTATTGTACAAATAACAGCTCTCTCTTCTGCTTGGAATGTTCCGGTTATTTTTGCACAATGGTGGCACATACCTTATGAAGACCCCGGTTTGCCCTGCTGAATACATTTCCTCCATTTACCAGTTGCGCTTTTAAAGACATCATTAGTACCGATGCTGCAACTTAAGTGGTTTCTGTTATTATATTGAAGGAGATTTTTATTTTCTATTTTTTTTAAATAATAACCTGGAGCTTATTTTCAGCTTAGTATATGTTAAACTAGTCACCCAGAACAGAAGTTTTTGAAAATAATGCAGTATTGAGCTATGATTGAGCTAGAAATCACTGCGCAACGGCCTGGAGCAGAGGCCGATAGCGCATGTCGTAACCGTGCATGTACGTCCTGTAAAAAGCTTATTTTCTGCCACGCACCGGCTCATATCCTTATTATATCATAGAGACATGAGAAAATGAATGCTGTATTTACCTTGCCGCAGTGTGTTCACCCTGTCTTTGTCTGCTGTCTGTCACACTGGACTCAGCTCACACACACACAGCCCTGATCTGGGAACAGCACGCAGGTGGAGGTTGTGATATAATAAGTATATGAGCTGGTGCGTGGCAGAAAATACTCTTTTTACAGGATGTATTATGCATGGTTGCCACATGTCCTATCAGCCTCTGTTCCAGGCCGTTGCGCAGCGTGCATCATTTTCACTCACCTACCACCGCGGAGAACCGGGTTCAATTCCCGGCAGTGGTACTCCCGGCTTGGTTAGATGTTTCTACAGACACAATTGGCCCATGTTTGTGTGTTGGAAGCCGGTGCGTCCTGGTCGCTGCACTAGCGCTTCCACTCGGGGCGCCTGTTCGGAAGGGAGGGGAACTGGGGGGGAATAGCATCGTCCTCCCGCGCGCTCCGTCCTGCCAGTGAAATTCCTCGCTGTCAGGTGAAAAGAAGCAGCTCGTGACCGAGGCAACTGCACATGTATTGGCGGAAGCATGTGCTTGTCTACAACTCCCCCCCCTGAGCAGCAGAGGGGGGTGGTTTTGGCCAAGTGCAATTGGGGAGAAAACGGGAGGAATATCAGAAGAAGAAAACAAAAAGTCATTGCATTGAGACACCGGCCCTGCTTCCCATTTCACTTGTCGACTGCAGCATTTTTCTTCCTCGATCTGGTATTGGAGAACAATGCACACATTATATAGATGACTTCTCAATGGCTGATGAAGGCTTGTGCCAGCATGAAGATTCAGTATTTGGCTCTTGGATGAACTCTCAAAGAGTAAAAATGCATTGCATTACATAGCTCTTAAAGTGCAACTTAGTCCATCCACCAGAAGAGCCATCCCATAGGTTGATGTATCTTAAAAGCTGCTCTCTCTCTCTCCGGCTCCTCCACTCAGGTCTGCTTCACAGCTCACCAGACTCTCTGGCTGAGTCGTGGTTCCGGGCCAAGCTAAGCCGCCAGCGGAGCTACAGCTCGGCTCACTCCTACGACGAGTCGGACCTGGACCTCAGTCGTTCGCTGGGCGTCCACGCTCTCATCGACAACATGGTCAGCTTCATCAGCGGGGACGTGGGCCTGGCCCCAGCCTTCAAGGAACCTGAAGAGAGCATGTCCACCAGCCCTCAGGCGACGATCATGGCCATGGAACAGCAGCAGAGCCGGGCAGAGGTGAGGGCGAAGACATTGTCTCAGGAATGGCTGGGGCCTCGAGGCTGTTTTATGGTTGTACGACAAGTGTCTGTCAACAATGTCTTGTGTCTTTTTTACAGCATAAGACACTGTCGACAGACACTTAAAACAGCCGTCAGTCTGCCTACTCTACTCTGAACTGACTTACTTTTCTTGGTATAATGTCATATGAGAATTAAAATATTTTGTTGTTGTTGAAAATGCGCACCAGGGGTTATATTGATATTCTAATGTATCATACGTTGGGATGTGATCAGGAACACGAAAGATCATCAGAAATGAATGAGCATAGTGTAGAAAAAATAATAAATAAAATCCTGAAGAGAAACATCCCTGTATAAGGCCTGTATTGTTCAAACCAGGAACGAAGTTACACCTGTGATTCAAACCCTGTGTAGAGCACCCATTTAGCCAGTGTGATGTGTTGCCTCTCCAGTTGCGGTTGGAAGCACTCCACCAGATCGTGGTGCTGATCTCTGGCATGGAGGAGAAAGGCAGCCAGCCTGGGAGCGCAGGCCGGTCCTTCCAGTCCTCCTCCCTGCTCACCTCCGTCAGGCTGCAGTTCCTGGCTGGCTGCTTTGGCCTGGGCACCGTAGGCCCCGGAGGGCTGAAGGGAGAGAGCGTCCAGCTACACCACTACCAGGTATGAGCGTGCTCACATGCTGATGGTCGTAGGGGGGTATACTCTCCATTTGTGGGTTCTTATGGTGATGGTGTAACCATAGATATTATATTACTATAGATGGGTCACCGCAGGCCCCGCCAATTCTAACAAATGGTAGCAGCAAGTCTCCTAAATGGGCGTGGTCAACCATTGACTCAGACCTGCCGAAAGTCACCCTAAGTGGGCGTGTCCGTGGAAAGCCATGGGCAAAACCCATGTGACAAAATGACAGGAAGTGAGTTGAAGTTGGGCCGTCTTGCTTGAATCCCATCGTCTTTGGTGTAACTCAGCGGTTCCCAAACCTTTTAGGCCACGACGCCCTTCTACATCCTGACCAAACTTGCTAGCCACATCTAGTTTGAGGATTTTCATGTGCAAGTAGTGGCAGAGAGAGAGAGAGAGAGAGAGAGAGGCGAGTGAGAGAGAGAAAACGCACCTCGTTGACCCAGTTGCTCCTGTGTGTGAAGAGCACACACTGTGGCTGCGGGCGAGACATATGCAGGATTGATAGCGCGGAATACTGCACCCTGCAGCCTCAGAGAGAGATTCCCAATAGACCCTTTTCACGGGGACCATTTTGTGTCGAAAAGGCAGGGTAAACACAGGTGCAAACAAAACACTAATGAGGGTTTCCAACTTCTACGATTGGAAGTTGGAAACCCTCATTACTGTTTTGCTTGCACCTGTGTTTACCCTGCCTTCTCGAAACAAATGGCCCCCGTGAAAAGGGTCTATTCACCTACAGCAATAATACCAATAACAATGGCCAAATACTTACCAGTATTAATGTGAAGGTGGGGCTGCATCTTTGCACAAAGCTCTCTGATGTTAATTGCGCAATTGAAGACAGGTTAAGCCTCAAATCTTTCTTTTTTAAATTAATTAATTTTAGTCTTCTACCAATATTTAGTCTTCACTACTACACTGCTACTACCAAGGAAACTTTAAAATTTAATATTTTTATTTACTGAAAAATCCCACTTAACACATTCACTGCCAGCCTTTTTTTTTTTTTACTGTAGGTAGCTTTTGCCAGAGGGTTTTTTTGAGGATTCTGGCTCATTTTACAAGAGCCAAGGATAATTTTCTGCTTGGAGTTTGTCAACACAAAGTTCACAAAAGTACTAATAGAATGTGTGCTTTCTCTGTCTAAAAGAGTTAGTTTGTAGAGTTAGTAGTTATGTAGATATTAGCCGTTGAGTACAGCATGGTTTCAGCGTCTGAGACAAAAAGCTGAGATAATCGCAGTTTTGTGAAATTCAATATCAAACAGTCACTTTAACCATTTATTTTTGGCATCAGTGAGACATCAGACATAAACAATATAGTTCTGAACAGTAATTTCCTCCATAGCAGCACCCGCACCCCCTCTCCTTACAACTCCTCCCTCCGTGGGCGTGTCTCCGTGTTTGTCAGTCACAAGCCAGAGTCTCTCCTGCCTGTCTGAGCAGTGAGCAGCAGCCTCTCTCTGGCGGTCCCTCGTCGGCGAGCATGGATGTGGCTTAATCCGTTCTTGGATTTTCGGTTGAGAGCTTTGACGAAGCCTTGTGTGACTCTAGGCTTATGCTGCGCGCTTCAAAGTGTGCTTTCCACCCAGTCCACCTGTGGAAGCCCCCGGCGCACGGGTGCGCCCGTGTGAAAGGTTTTCGCCTACAGTATGAGAATGAGGCTCGTTCGCTTCTGGGTCCTCGGTTGAGCTCAGCTGGAATGCGTGCGTTTCTGGCCAAACAACACTCAATAGTCTGAGCACCGTCGCCACTCAGTGGGTCGGCGGAATGGATTGCACACGCCCGGCGGCTCTAACAGTATAATAGAAGATGCAAAAGGGCCAGATCAAGGATCCACCGTCAAAAAAAAAAAAACGATTTTTTTGACGTATCCATACGTCGCTGGCAGTTAACGGTTGGATTCTGCTTGACGTATGCATACGTCGCTGGCAGTTAACGTGTTAAAATCAAATTACAAACCGCCATTACACATTTCCTCTCGTTTTCAGCCAGATTTAATGGCTTGAGAAGCCTGACTGTTTGCTATCGATTTGATTTAGTAAACAGCAGTGTCCATGTTTTGCATCTACGCCTTATTATATAACAGTTAGTTCCGACCGAGCAATTTGATTGGTCAAGAGGCATTCCAGCCGTGCTGATATTTCAGTATAGCATCACTCACGGGCGTTTCACTGTGTAGATCACTCCGCTTCACAGCTGTAACCTCGATTAAACTGAGTTCAAACAGCGTTCGCACACCTTGTAGGGACAGCGATATGGATACGTTTGACCTTAATTATGAACGGTAAGCTGAAATTGTCATTGCTAACCTCAAAGTAGCTAACGTCAGCTTCGGCTACGACCAAATCGCAGCCGTGTCGATATTAGAATACAACAGCGTTCGCTCTCGTGTGGTATTGCTTAAACGTGCCCTTTTCTTGCAGGATGGTGTAAAAGCAGCTAAGAGGAGCCTCCAGATGGATATTCAGACAGCTGTCCATAAGATCTACCAGCAGCTGTCTGTCACACTGGAGCGAGCACTGCAGGCCAACAAGCACCACATAGGTACAGCAATCTGCTTTAGTCTGGAGCCCCAATAACTATATGAATATGCCAAAATGATGCAGGAATGCTTAAGATGCACATCATTGTCAGTTATCACAAAATACCATCACATTAACAACAACAACAACAACAACAACAACAACAACAACAACAACAATGGCAGCTTTACTTACAAGTGGATATGGACCTGTGATCTGCTTTCACTTGTTCTTACCAATTGATGCATGTCTATGAGAAAACACAAGGGGGAAACTTTCAGAATGGCAATATTGTTCAATTAAGCTCACTACAGTGGATTGAAAATGCTGCAATACTCAGGACCAGGGGCCGGTTGCACAGAACACCTTGGAGTTAAGATTTTGCACAAAACACCCATATGTCTTGTCCTTAAGTTTTCTTTAAAATGTTTAATTTTAAGGAGAAGACTTAAGGGGGTTTTGTGCAACCGATTTTATTTTATGGAAACCTCAACTCGGACTCTTAAGGAAAATCTTAACTTAAAGGGCCCATATTTTGCTAATATAATGTATTATTATTTTATTGTTGGCCTCCAGTAGAGTAACTTATTGCATCATTCATAGTTTAAAAAACTCAGTTTATCTTGTACTGGCTCTCACTGCCCCCTTCAGTTCAGCCTCTGTCTGAAACGCTCTGTTTTAGGTCCTGTCCCTTTAAGAACCCCCACCCTCCGAAATACTCCAGGCGAGCAGCGGGGTGAAAAGTTTGTTTGCGCAAACCTCTGCCCAGACAGAGGACCCGGACCCCACGTTGAGAACCACTGCAAACCACAATCATGGAGAGAGGGAGAGAGAGAGAGAGAGAGAGAGAGAGAGAGAGAGAGAGAGAGACGGAGAGAGAGGGAGAGGGAGACGGAGGGGACACTGCACGTTTGGCTGCAGCAAACACAGCGTCCTCACAGCCTTGGAGATTTTGCTCTCAGGCGAGGAGTGACGATTTCCTCCAGGCAGCCTGACGCTGATTTCCCCCCTGATTTGTTATTTCGGTCTTTTTCAAAATTATTTTTTCATTTTGTAGTAGTAATGGTGCATATTTATCGATACAACCAGTGTTTTTATTCCAACATGAACCAATAGTATGTTTAATACTAGATTGAAATGCGGCAGTCTACTGGAATGTCAGAACAGGGAAGGGAGGGGCAGGGCGCGCGCGCCGCGGGCCCGGGCTAAGCTTGGCAAAGTTGGCATCACCATGGTAACAAGTCCTACTGACGTCACTAGAACTATTGTTCTCGCACAAAATCGGCATAAATCCATGTCATCTCGTCTACGAGAGTTCATGGGCGGGAGGGGGGGTTCATGGGGGTAACATTAAAACACTTTCACATATTTATTTGAAGCTTAGCCCATGTTTAATATGACCATCCAAGATTGTAACAACATATATATGATACAAAATTAAGAAATGCATAATATGGCCCCTTTAAGGTGTTTTGTGCAACTGGCCCCTGATCTTCTTGGATAGGTTTTGCCATCAGCATGCCTGACCCCTCTCTCCTGCCTTTGCCTTTCCTTGCTCACCCTAGAAGCCCAGCAGCGCCTCCTGCTGGTGACTGTCTTTGCGCTGAGTGTGCGCTATCAGCCAGTGGACGTGTCCCTGGCCATCTCCAGCGGGCTGCTCAACGTGCTGTCCCAGCTGTGTGGCACAGAGACCATGCTGGGCCAGCCCCTCCAGCTGCTGCACAAACCCGGCGTGTCCCAGCTCAGTACGGCCCTCAAAGTGGCCTCCACGCGCCTGCTGCAGATACTGGCCATTAGCACCGGGTAAGACACAGAGATTTAAAACTCCTGGATCGGAGTAGGTGTGGTGTTTTTTTTTAAATATATTTTATTTTAGACAAAGAATCAGGGAAGCAATTCAGACAGTATCTTTCCAAGACAGTGGTACAGAAACGTCTGTAGTCCCAGTACTCCCCTAATATTCCCATTTTTTTAAAACAAGACAACCAGAACAAAACAACAAAAACAACAATCAACACATCCTCAAAACAAAACAAAAACGAAAAAGAAAAAGAAAAAAGGTCCTTCCTGTCCCCCCAGCCCTAAGATCATTTCTAACTGCTTAGATTCATATTGTACAATCACATTCATACAGCAGAGATAATATAATGTATACAACCAAGTCCATGTTAGTTCATAATAGATTCCTTTTTACAACACTTGATGTCATAAATCGCTGATAAACCCAGACAAAAAAAAAAAAAAATCAAAGATGCGCACACATGAGGTTTTCTTTTCAACTGAACTGAAATGAAACAGGGCAGGTCCCATGTGTGGTGTTAGTATAGCTGTGAAACTGAATATGAACCAGTACACTGATAAGATAAGTGACACTTATTTATCATGTGTTGTTGTTAACGTCCCTGGAGACCAAGCATAACTGTATTTTGAGTTTGTCCCACCACAGAAACCTATGTTATTAAAGCCCACAGCCAAATTTGAACGATGATGGATGTCACCAACCATCTAGAGATACTGTACCCTCCCTCATACATCTCTTGTCTCTTGCCAGCCTCTAAAATATGGACCACATGGCCGAACCAAAATCCCTGTCTCTCTCTGGCTTTGCAGGACATATGCGGACAAGCTGAGTCCTAAGGTGGTTCAGTCCCTGCTGGACCTGCTCTGCAGTCAGCTGAAGAACCTGCTTTCTCAGGCAGGGGTTAGCCTGCTCACTGCTGGAAAAGACCAGGAAGACACCAAACAGGAGGACATTGCTGACTCTGAAAAGAAAGACTTGAGAGGTGATGACGCAATTTTCTCTGATTACCCACTTTGGCATAACATGGTCCAAGTTATTAGTCCCCTGGCCAGTGGTCCAAGTGATTAGTCCCCTGACCACTGGTCCAAGTTATTAGTCCCCTGGCCAGTTAAAAATGTAACATGTACAATACAGGGTCAACATGTTTGTGACCTTTATAAGTGCATTCATATGTGTCATGTTTTGATGCTCTGCATTTGACACTTAGGCCTTTTAAACAACTCAATGAAGGTAGGTTTGTATAGCATTACATGTAATGTGCTGCCAGTAATAATGTTTGTTGTATCCTTTAGCTCTGCTGCGCAAGCAGCACACAGCGGAGCTGCACCTGGGAGACTTCCTAGTCTTCCTAAGGAGAGTGGTTTCCTCTAAGGCCATCCAGTCCAAGATGGCCTCCCCAAAATGGACTGAGGTGCTACTCAATATCGCTGCCCAGAAATGCTGCTCAGGTACAACCAACTTGTGTAACACAACCCAGATAAAGCTCTATCAAAGAAAACATATCAGGGGGAACGGTGGCGCAGCTGTCGCCTCACAGCAAGAAGGTCCTGGCTTCGATTCCCACCTGGGACGCTGTGGGCGCTGAGGGTGTGTCCCCATTCCCATGTTCTCAGTGCCTACAACCCAAGTGGGGTCATCAAAAGGGGCCTTTCTGTGTGGAGTTTGCATGTTCTCCCCGTGCTCTCCTGGGGTTTCCTCCAGATAGGAACCCCCGCTAAAAAATATGCAAAAAAGAAAAGAAAACATGAATAAAAAGTAAAAAATAAAACGTATCAGCCTCTCAAACTGTCTGTTTATTAATTTTAGGGGTCCCTCTGGTGGGGAACTTGAGAACCCGGCTTCTAGCTCTCCATGTTTTGGAGGCTGTGCTGCCTGCTTGTGAGGCCAATGTGGAGGATGACCAAATGACACAGGTACTGTATCTTACTCTGTTGGCTCTAAACGAAGTCCACAGTAACAGACGGTTGTCTCTGTCAGCCAGCTCACATGTGCGTTCTCCTCTAGGTGGTGGAGCGCCTCTTCTCCCTGCTGTCTGATTGCATGTGGGAAGCTCCCATCGCTCAAGCCAAACACACCATCCAGATCAAAGAGAAAGTGCAGGAGCTCAAATTACAGGTGCACAACCATCCACCCTCCTTTTCCCGCCCATTTCCCGGAATATCATTCGTTGTTTGAGTGACTGACAGTTGGATTCATCCACAGGGAGAGGCAGAGGAGGAGGACGAGAACCTGCCCATCCAGGAAGTGTCCTTTGACCCAGAGAAGGCTCAGTGTTGTGTGGTGGAGAATGGCCAGGGACTGACCCACGGCAGTGGGGGCAAAGGCTATGGCTTGGCCTCCACTGGTATCTCTTCTGGGTGCTACCAGTGGAAGGTACAGTGTTGTCACGCTGGGCCGTGAAGCTATCTTTATAAGCTGCAGGGAGAATGGGATAAACTAGTCCATTCAGATGACCTTTATCTTGCAATCATCTATATTTTTGCCTATACATACATTACCATTTCAGGAACCTTTTTATATATGGGAATTAGCTACATCAGAAAACTGAATTCAGTTAATTAATGATTTAGAGGATATTTACACAAATGTACAAGCGAGCTGTGTCTTGATGATGTCATGAAGACACATTCCGCATGCATTCATTGATCTCATGTTCTCTCACCCTTGTAGTTTTACATTGTGAAGGAGAACCGCGGCAACGAGGGTACATGTGTGGGCGTGTCACGATGGCCCGTGCACGACTTTAACCACCGCACCACGTCGGACATGTGGCTCTACCGGGCCTACAGCGGCAACCTCTATCACAACGGGGAGCAGACGCTGACCCTCAGCAGCTTCACTCAGGGGGACTTCATCACCTGCGTCCTGGACATGGAGGCCAGGACCATCTCCTTTGGCAAGAACGGAGAGGTGAGGGTGGGGGAGGAATGAACCTCACTAGGTCAATATATCATATATCAAGCTCAACTGCCTCAACTGTAAAGACTAATGTTGTACTCATGTGATATGGGACTGTCCCAAAGTGAGCAAACCTCTGTATGACTGGTTGATCTTGTAAGACTTGTTGATCTAGGCTTCATAGTTATCTTATTCTAAAAGCCTTTCGTGTGCGCTTCAAAGTCATACAATAGTAATAAAAATAGATATATTTATTAAAAAAAAAATATATACGTTTTGCAAAATATCTATGTCTAACATCCTGCGCAATGAAGAAAGAAGTAGGGCGTGCACATCCGCTTGAAGGAGGTCAGGTGCAGGACAAAAGGCAAATGAACTTAGAAAATAAATAGAGTCCGCACACTGGTATTTTGTCAGCTCCCAGGTCAGTTTATTTGACGTTTCGACCAAACGGTCTTCATCAAAACGTCAACATCCTGCACAAACCATAAGACTTTACAATCTTTAAGCGCTGCAGCCGCTTCTATACGTGGCATGCATGAGAGGATGTAGCCTAGGCCCTTCCCCTCGGCTCCACAAGCGAGAGAGAGAGAGAGAGAGAGAGAGTGTCGTTTGGTGGTTAAGTAAAGGCGAGAGTGAATGGAGAGACATTGGGGCTCAAAGCCGGTGAAACATGCACGCATGTGCACACACTCACACACACGGAGAGGGGGGCGGCTCGTCAACACACACAGATTAGCCGATTAGCTTGCTAAACTTGCTAACGCATTTAAACACATCCATCTCCGCAATCGAACAACAGATTTCAATGCGGTTTGCACCATTGGAATCTGCGTGACTTTTACCTGTTAACTAAGCTCAATGGCGTATTGAGTCCATGGTTGCTTATGTACGCCTGCACCGCTTACTTCAGCACCTGGGTGTGATTTTTAAACTTTCCTCTATTATCTCACCAACTCTGCCAAATCACACCTTTATTACAGGGGATGATACACTGCTGTGCACATGCATACACTCATGATCACACATCTCATATACACAGATGTATGTCCACTGAGACCTATGATGACTGTTTCCACAGGAGCCAAAGTTAGCCTTTGAGGATGTGGACGCCACAGAGCTTTATCCCTGTGTGATGTTCTACAGCAGCAACCCAGGAGAGAAGGTAAGAGATGGAGACACAGAGAGACCATGTGATTCATTAGACATCAAGTGACAAAATCCTTCACACTCTACATGAGGTGCTCAGATTTATGGCTTTCAAAGCTCGCAACCAAGCCACCTAGTGTTAGATATGAGAGTTGGCACACCTCTGCCCATTTTAACTGAAAGTAATCTCTTTCCAAGTTTATATATAATTTACCTTTGAATGTCTCTAGGTTAAGATCTGTGACATGCAGATGCGTGGCACGCCCAGAGACCTCCTGCCCGGCGACCCGGTCTGCAGCCCTGTAGCCACTGTGCTCGCCGAGGCCACCACACAGCTCGTGCGCATCTTACACCGCGCCGACCACTGGACCCACCGCATCAACAAGACCATGGTGGAACGTCTCCACAAGATCAAGCCTTGCTTCAGAGAGTCGGCCAGCGCGGCCGGCGGCGGCGGCGGCGGTCAGAGGCTGAAAAAGAGCCGTTCTGTGCAGAGCCGCGAGGAGCACGACGCCCAGCGGGAGAGCCACGACACGCCCGCGCGGCCGGAGGAGGAGCGGGGGCGGCACGGGCGCCAGCACGGCCTCGGGGAGCTGTCGGAGCACCACCTGAGAACGCTGTGCACGGAGGTGTGGCCGGTGCTGGCGGTGATCGGCGGGGCCGACGCAGGCCTCCGTGTGGGCGGGCGCTGCGTGCACAAGCAGACGGGGCGGCACGCCACCCTGCTGGGCGTGGTGAAGGAAGGCAGCACCTCGGCCAAGGTGCAGTGGGACGAGGCAGAGATTACCATCAGGTACCGGGTGCAAAGAGTTAGGCTTCTTCTCGTCGATTTCATTATATTAGCCTTCCATATTTTTCCAAAATGTCAGCTACGTGTGAATTTACCTTTGTTTTGAATGCACTCGTGTGAAGATGTTGGATATCGCTGCCGTTGGGTAAAAGCTATGTGAGAATTGTAGGCCTATGAAACTGGTTAGAAAGGTTATCGTTATTTTCAATAAGAAAATGAGCCTTCTTAATTCCTAGAAAGAGAGAGATGGTCCAACAGCAGTGCTCTCCGTGAGGTTCTGTTCTCAAGTATCGATGGCTACTCCTGTGAAACGTGCTGTGGTGTAGGCATGCGGTTATCAGCAGTATGAGCACATGCCTGGAGAAATAGAGTTGAATGTGATTTCTGCACTGTTAGCCTCTTTTAGCCTCTTTCCCACATCCTCTGCACCGCTTTTTAATCAAAATATTTACCCCCCAAGTTTCCCTTAATCAAATTTACCGTTTTCATATATCCACCCACTGTTATTTTCCACTTTTGCACCACTATGGATTCATTCCCCTCTTTGCATGTCCAGTAACTCACCAAACCGTATGAGGCCATTTACACCTGGCATTAACATGCGTTGTCTGTGATCACATTGCAATCGGATAGTGCTTGACCACTTGAAAGTGCAGGTGTAAACGCCCCCAAGACACATTGAAGACGGATTGCGATCTGATCGGCCACTTTGGCCAAATCACCTCCGGAGGTGGTCAGGGACGCATTGCGACCACATTGAACACAAGTGTAAATGCAATGTGTCCTCTCAATCTGCATACAGCAACTGTATGTGGATTGAGAGGACACCTTTTTTTGGTGCATGCTATGGTCAGCGATACATTGTGTAGATGTGTACACATTGAACACAAGTATAAATGCAATGTGTCCTCTCAATCTGCATACAGCAACTGTATGCGGATTGAGAGGACACTCAATTTGGGTGATCAGATTGCAATCAGATTGCAATCTGATCACCCAAAACGCATGCTAACGCCAGGTGTAAATGAAATCAGGCTAATGTGGTCAAGCACTATCTGATTGCAATCTGATCAGAGAAAACGCATGCTAGTGCGTGCCAGGTGTAAATGGCCTCTATGGTTTCATGTCGTACTCTCGCATACCATCTTTTTAATTTGTCTTTGCCATGCATGCTATGCTCTTTCTCTCCTGTCCTCTCCCTCACCTTGTGTTTCCTTCCCTTGTCTCCTTTCACTCTCTCACTCCCCTCTATTAAAGCTTCCCAACTTTCTGGTCGCCTAGTGACACTCCACTGTACAACCTGGAGCCATGCGAGCCGCTGCCCTTCGACGTGGCACGCTTCCGTGGCCTCACCGCCTCGCTGCTGCTGGATCTCACCTACCTTACCAGCATCCACGAGGACGCCGCCGCCAAACTGAGCGCCCGGCGCCACGACAAGAAGCATCGCAACGCGGCCTCCGCCGGCCACGAGGTGACCGGCAACGAAGATAAGGCGGACAACGACGGACAGCACCGCAACGAACCCAAAGAGAACGTCGGAGCGTCGTCCAACGCGGTCCCGATCTCTTCGGCCTCCGACCTGCGTGTGTCCCACAGCCTGGACGAGGTCAAAGCGCACGCGGCGCCCAACTCCAAGTCGGAGAACGAGATCTCTTCTGTGGTCAGTGCTGGGGTGGGCGGCGGCGAGACCCTCTTCACCGCAGCTCCTCACACCCCTGCCGAGGGGAACAGGAAGAAGGGTCATGAACATGGCGCCCGCAACCATGAGCCCTCTCCTCCGTCTGCTGCCACCCAGTCGGAGATCCACGCTGTGCAGCTGTCCTACCTCTACCTGGGGGCCATGAAGGCTCTCAGCACGCTGCTTAGCTGCAGCAAGTACGCTGAGCTGCTGCTCATACCAAAGGTACCACAGCCTCTTAGGCTTACTCACACAGTGGCAGTTAACAGTATTTAACAGCAACTTTACTTTTTTTTGCATGGCAATACAATACAATTATCATTTATATATAATTGAAATAATAATTAGAACAAAAGATTGATCAATCTTACAGAAACAACTGGCTGGTGTGGGTGATTAGCCTGGGTAAATCCAGCCCCCATGTGACCTGCTCTCAGAGTTCTCAGTCACTAGCTTGTGACTCGTGAGCAGGGTAAGCCTGGGTTTACCCAGGCTAGTGGGTGATATCATCCAGTACACTCTTGAATACCGGAAACACACATTTTCTGATTTGCGATCCAGTTCAAATACCGTCTGATTTATGTTAAAGTTATCTGCTCTTCTAACGTCAAGGTTCTACCAGAGGCGGTGCCCAGCGGGCACAATGCTGACCTCAACGCCGGCCCCGGCGGCAGCGCGGCTGCCACCTCGCCAGTGTGCCAAGAGGAGGTGGAGATGCGGGCGGCCCTGCAGTTTCTGATGCGCCACATGGTGAAGCGGGCGGTGATGCGCTCGCCCATCAAACGAGCCCTGGGCCTGGCGGACCTGGAACGGGCACAGGCCATGATCTACAAGCTCGTCGTCAGCGGGCTGCTGGAGGAGCCCAGTGGGGGGAAGGTCAAGCCTGGTGAGACAATATACATATATATTTTTTGTTTTAAATGTAGTGTTTTTTTGCTTGTGTGTCTTCTTATTGGACCTTATGTGTCTGTCAATAAAGAGTTGATTGATTGATTGATACAGACGGTAGCTTCACCTGGTAATTGTTTCTTACAGCTTAGAGCCATTTGACTACAGAGAGAGCTTAGCGTTATGTCTCTTACCCTGCTATCTCCCATAGGCGTGAGAAGTGAGCCAGAGGGTGAGGGGGAAGGGATAGAGGGTGAGCAGCTGGCGCAGACCCCAGTCACCACCAGCCCCTCTGCCTCTAGCACCACCTCCTTCATGAGCTCCTCCCTGGAGGACACCACCACGGCTACTACACCCGTCACGGACACAGAGACGGTCCCTGCCTCCGAGTCTCCGGGCGTCATGCCCCTCAGCCTGCTCAGGTCGGAAAATAATGGATGCACGCGTTGTCAGCGAGCTAGTGCTAATGCTATGCCTATAGCATTAAGCCATAAGTATGATCAACTGAGGCGCTTGTTTTAATGCTCCTCTGTCTCGACAGGCAAATGTTCTCCAGCTACCCAACCACCACCCTGCTTCCGACCCGACGAGCCCAGACTCCTCCAGTGTCCTCTCTGCCCACCTCTCCCTCAGAGGAGGTGGGCCGCAGACAGAGCCTCACCTCCCCTGACTCCCAGCCCGGCAGGCCCCAGAACAGAACAGGGACCTGTAAGTATACCAGATCGCCATTCACATGCATTAGATATTGCCGCTGTCCTGGTGAAAACCTTGATTGTCAAAAGAATAAACTTTTCACAGCTGCATGCCAAATGCCCCAATGATTTCACTAATGTCGGTGAATGTTTTCTGCAGCCCTGTCGGACCCCAGCAGCAGACTGTCTACGTCTCCCCCTCCTCCTGCCATCGCTGTGCCGCTGTTGGAGATGGGCTTCTCCCTGCGCCAGATCACCAAAGCTCTGGAGGCCACCGGTCAGTCTCTCTCAAGCCCCGATGGCTGTAACAGTATTCAGTTCAGTTGAGCTTTAATTCATGCCCAACACAAGTGTACGGGAAAACAAATATACTTCTTCTTTGGGTCGCATCACTTTCCAAACACAAGTAAGGAAAGAGCCGGGCCTTACAGTACAATGAACAGTGCAACAGGACAACATAGTACAACAATGTAACGGTAATTTGGAATGAAAGTGTTGTAGATTGCAGAGTGTTGCGGATGAAGCAGTGACTTCAACCATAAATCAATCAATCAATCAATCAATCAATCAAATAAAACAGTGGGGGAGGCTCGCTGACTCGGAGAAGCCCTGCCACGGCTCGGACAGCCCAGTGGAGACAGCTGGAGACGCCTCGGTGTTCAGGAAATGCAGTTTTAGTAAGCAATAAACACAAAATGAAAGTTCCCAATGGCTGCTTTAAAGGATAAGTTCACCCAAAAATTAAAATTCAGTCATTATCTACTCACCCCTATGCCGTTGAAAGTTTTTGAGTCATTCATGGAGGTTTTCAGGGAAACAGAGTTACAGTATTCTCCTAAACAATTGAAGTGAACGTTGACCAACTTTCAAAGCAAAAAATAAATAAAAAGGAGAGGGGGGGGGGGGTGACACAAAATCGTTCCATACATCGTTCTGGCATAATCCAAGTCTTCAGAAGCCCCAAGATGCAGTTACCTCGAAAAGACATCACTTACACGCTGTTTTTAGTTGAAAACTTCACCGTAGCCGTGTGCTTAAAGTGAAAGTGAAAACGGGACTTTCAATTCAAAGCTACAGTGAAGATTTCAGCTAAAAACAAGGTGTAAATGGTGTCTTTTCAAGTCAACTTGGCATCTCGGGGGGAATTTCGTTTTTCCCTGAGGGTCCACACTGACTTACATCAAGTAAGCGAAGGGCCACACATTGGAGATTATACCTGCCAACACTCCTGATTTTTGCGGGAATCTCCCTATTTTTAACCCTCTCCCCCGTTGTGATTGGTCATTTCTTGTTAATCTCCTGATATAATAGTGATACAAATCCAATGGCTGTAGCAGATGAGATTTATTAACATAATTCTGCCTTTTATTGAGTTTTTGAGGGTCGTTTTGTTTTTCTTTGAGTCCGGCCCTGGGGCCGCATTTTGCACCAGGCCCCAGGGCCGCAAGAAATGACTAGAACAGTCATTTCTTACACATTACTTTGTTAGTCATTTCTTACACATTACTTTTAGCCTTTTAGTCATAAAGATGATTGAAAGATAGCCTATTCCATATTCCAGAATGAAATGTTATAACAGAAGTGGAGTATTGGCCAGAATGACATGAACATTTGGACACAGCGGGTATCTTGCATGTTGCGTTCAGGTGCACTGTAAATGTTTGTTTTTTTGCAATTCCATCGCGGGCCGCCTTATTTTGCCCATCTGTGCTTTAGTGTGTTGTGTTACTGAGTGCTAGATGTATTCCCGGTGTCCTCAGGCGCCCAGGGAGAGGCAGATGCCCAGAACATCACTGTGCTGGCCATGTGGATGATCGAGCACCCAGGCACCGAGGAGGAGCATGACGAGGCTCACTCTGGGGGCGGCGGTGGGTCCGACTCCTCCTCCTTTCCTGGTGCCACAGCTTCGGGTGGAGGCAAATCCCTGGATAGGAACTCCTATCTGTGCTCACCTGGAGACATCGCCAGCGCAGATACTTCCGAACTGGAGGAAGGCTTCAGCGAGAGGTACAATAAGGGACTCTTAAAACAATTGTCACTGAATAGATGACGGCGGAAAAAAACAACTGTTAAGTCATGACCCGCCCTCCTCTGCCTCTGATGGCTAGACTCGTTCTTTTCATCCGTTGGATTGGTCAGGTTATCGCCACAGGATGAAGTAGGATTCACAACACACAATACGCTTGGATATTGCACAACTGCATGTGCACCATTGAATTCACAGGCGTCAACGCATTTTTGCGTAGCTTTAAGTGACAAATCGTACCAGCGTACTTCGATGTCAAAATGCGTGCCTGCTACGAAAAAAGCGTGCAGGTTGGCAGGTGTGAGAACTGAAGTGTATATTTGTGTTGTGTGTAGCCCTGAGGGTCTGGAGCAGGACAGTGCGTCAGCCGGCAACGGTCCTCCTGCAAGAGGCCGCTCTGCTGTCAGTAGAAAACACCGCTTTGACCTGGCTGCACGCACACTGCTGGCCCGCGCTGGTGAGAACACAACACACACACACACACACACACACACACACACACACACACACACACACACACACACACACACACACACACACACACACACACACACACACACACACACACACACACACACACACACACACACACACACACACACACAATATATACAGTACCTACCTACCTACCTATACCTACCACTAGGGCTGGGTATTGGCAAGGACCTCACGATATGTATCACGATACATGGGTCACGATACGATTATATCGCGATACATTGCGATACAATACATATTGTGATATATTGCAATACACAATTTACTCAAAATAAAAAAATAGAGCTAAAAATAACAACTTGCTGTGTACCACCCAGGTAGTGTAATAATATGTCCATCACTTTATATTGATAACTTAGTGGACAAATTTAGTCAAAACTACTGAGTGTTGAGTGTGTTACTGAACGCACTGACATAAAAAGTATTCTTATTGTGTCACTGACCACACGGCTGTGCAAAAAAAATCGATATGGGAAATATCGATACAGTATCGCAGAAAAAAGTATTGCGATATATTGCCCTATCGATGTTATTGCACAGCCCTACCCTACACAAATGGCTTCTCATCTTCAGAGTTGGCTAATCTACATATCTCACACCTTCCTCGCTTCTCTTAAAATGTCCCCTTCCTTATAAGCCGGTCTATACCGCTCAGTACAGGCCCATCATAGTCAGTCTCGCCGCGAGGTCTCCGCCCTCCAACAACATCTCCAGCAACAGCAGGACCCCGGAGCCCTGTACGACTTCAACCTGGACGAAGAGCTGGACATGGACCTGGACGAGGAGACCATGGAGGCCATGTTCGGCCAGGACCTGGCCAGCGACACGGACATTCTGGGAATGTGGATCCCGGAGGTACTGGACTGGCCAACATGGGTGTGTGTGATTTTATGCTATGGCCAGAGGGCTGCCATCACCGTTCTGCTCTTTAGCTGCCATGCGTTTGACATCTCACTCACAGATATAATGATATGTGCATGCTGAAATGCTGGCTATATTAGTCATACTAGGAAATATCGTGCACTCATCGTGTCTAGCATGGCTCGCGTGCTCGCCTGTGATGTTCTGGGTAATCGTGTGGTGCGCCATACCGTGAGTGGCACCCCTCCTCGCCTTATAGTAGTGAGATATATGATAAGAGACAGCTACACCCACTTGCTGCGGCACATTGCCCCCTATTGCACCATTGGCTCTTACATGAAAATAAGATAAGTGAAGTTGACCCTAAAAAAACCTAAGATATTAATTATGTTATTATTAATTAGATGATGAACAGGGATGCTGACGACTGGCTGTTCAACACGTTCTCACTCCGACCACGTAGCATATTGACGCTTTGTCCCGTCCCTTATGCGCCACTTGTTACTAACATGGTACCCTTGAGCGACCCATGAAACGACTTGGGCTTTCCGACTAAACTCAATGCAAACCCATAGAAGTCAACTTTGACGCTTATGGCAACTGCTCCCCCATCAGCCTAACTGCTCGCCCATTAGTCAACTGCTCACCATTAGCGTCTGGGGGGAGGTTAGGTTTAGGCGTGGGAGGTGGGAGAGGTTAGGTTTAGGGTCTGGGGGAGGTTAGGTTTAGGCATGGGGTGGGAGAGGTTAGGGTTAGGGTTAGGGTCTGGGAGAGGTTAGGGTTAGGCATGGGGTGGGAGAGGTTAGGTTTAGGGTTAGGGTCTGGGAGAGGTTAGCTCCTCCAGACCCTAATGGGCGAGCAGTTGACTAATGGTGGAGCAGTTAGGCTAATAGGGGAGCAGTTGCATAAGCGTCAAAGATGACTTCCATGGGTTTGCATTGAGTTTAGTCGGAAAGCCCAAGTCGTTTCATGTGTCGCTCAAGGGTACCATGTTAGTAACACGCGACGCACAAGGGACAGGACAAAGCGTCAATATGCGACGCGCTCAGAGTGAGAACGGGTTGGGCTGTTGCTTGTAACTCATGATCACTCACTAACGCCAAGCTGACATTGATTCACATGTCTGTTTATTTCTTGCATGGATGCTCTGCTGCTTGTACTGAACCCTAACAGCTGTTGTGTCGTGTTTGTCTCTGGGCTGTGACTGTCCACGGCTGTGTGTCTCATTGTGTGACTACCCGTCTGTCTCCCTGTCTGCAGCACGTGTGTGAGACCGAGGAGCGTGATGAAGTGGTGGTGTGTGAGCTGTGCGAGGCCAGCGTGGCCAACTTCAACCAGCACATGAAGAAGAGCCATCCGGGCTGCGGCCGCAGCGCCAACCGCCAGGGCTACCGCAGCAACGGCTCCTACGTGGACGGCTGGTTCGGAGGGGAGTGCGGGAGCGGCAACCCCTACTACCTGCTCTGTGGCGGCTGCAGAGAGAAGTACCTGGCCATCAAGAGCAAGGCCAAAGTCCCCATCGTGGAGAGGTAGGCTCTACCGACGATGCCCACTGGTTTCTCAAAAGTATCTCAGCATTATGGTTGTCTTTGCCCCAATATTACTTGGTCCTCTTATGAAGCTGACACATCAGACCTGTGGACCTGACCTGCTTCTAAAACCGGTATATCGGCTGCTTAAAAAGAGAGGGGAAACCAGTGGAAACTGCTTGCTGTGAACACAATTTTGACTTACCACAGTGGTATGTAATGGTCTCTCTCTCTCTCTCTCTCTCTCTCTCTCTCTCTCTCTCTCTCTCGCCACAATAGATTCCTAACAAAATTAAGTGAACATTAAAGGCTCATTTTGGGCATGTCGTCCTATTACTGTAGCTGGCATTTCTACTCTTTTAAATGCTCTGGTGCTATAGAGTAGGGGAGTCACGCTAAACTTGGTTATCCCTGTGAGATTTAAGACACCGCGGCGCTACCCCTGAGTTACATGGGTACTCAGCTGTCAGTTTGTTTATTTGTTTATTTGTTTATTTATTAGGATCCCCATTAGCTTTTGCAATTGCAAAAGCTAGTCTTCCTGGGGTCCAACACAGAAAAACATTACACAAAATCTAACATAACATTCATTTTGCAATCATTATTTCAACCTTACAGTTGTGCATTTGCATTCATCATACAATTATTTCATTTTTCAATAGTAAAATCATGGTGGAAAGAAAAAGAAAAATACAATAGTAATAGTACAATGTTTGACCTCTGAATCACTCAGCAACCAAACCAATGAGTTTGTTTGTGAAGTTACATTTTGATGTCAGCTTTGGTGTGTGTGTAAGATTAGTTTACGATGTTAGAGCTGCTAGCTTGACGGGTGACATGCAGAGACATCACTTGTTTTCATACTCCATTGTGGAATTGTGTCAGGACTCAGGAATCCATTGAGGTTAGAGCGACAGGCCTCCCTTCTGACCACTGTGGTAAACCAGAAGTACTTTATGGTGTGCAGTGTTTACCACGTGCCTCAATATAAATAGTCAATGTGCTGCTTTCAGAGCCTTTGTAAGGTGTGGATTTCTGAAGTCTATATAGACTTAACTTGTTGGGTTAAGTGCTCTCATGCATTCGGGCATCCGGGTAGTGTAGCGGTAGATTCCCCGCCTACCAACATGAGGGTCGCAGGTTCGCGTCCCCGTGTTACCTCCGGCTTGGTCCGGCGTCCATACAGGCACGATTGGCTGTGTCTGCGGGTGGGAAGCCGGATTGAGGGTATGTGTCCTCGTCACTGCACTAGCGCCTCCTCTGGTCGGTCGGGCCGCCTCGTCGGTGCGGAAGGGAACTGGTGGGAATAGCGTGATCCTCCTAACGTGCTACGTCATGCCGGTGAAGCTCCCCGCTGTCAGGTGAAAAGAAGCGGCTGACAACTGCCAGAGGAAGCATGGTGCTAGTCTACGGATCTCCCCAGATCGGCAGAGGGTGGAGCAGCGACTGGCGCAGCAGGGGGAAATTGGCCAAGTACAACTGGGGAGAAAATGGGGGGGGAATCAGAAGTAAAAGTGCTATCATGCATTCTGTAAGCACAGCCATGGTCTTGACTCTCATGTTATTGGCTTACTGTCAAAGGTAGTTCAGATGATGATGGCATCAGCTCATCTTATTGAATTATGTGCTATGTATTCAGATACAAAGGGCAGGCTCCTGACCTCCTGGGAAAGCAGGACAGCGTCTATGAAGGTAAGATCTAATATGAACATATTGTTCATTTGAAATATAGCATATCTGTTTACTGCCATAATACCCCCTGAAGTGTTTTTGTCAGATTTCCAAGTGTGTGTGTGTGTGTGTGTGTGTGTGTGTGTGTGTGTGTGTGTGTGTGTGTGTGTGTGTGTGTGTGTGTGTGTCGCTCCTACAGAAGACTGGGACATGCTGGATGTTGATGAAGATGAGAAGCTGACAGGGGAGGAGGAGTTTGAGCTTCTGGCCGGCCCCTTGGGTCTGAGCGAGCGCAGGGTCGTCCCCGAAGCGGTCCAGTTCCCTGACAGTGACCCACTGGGAGCCTCCGTTGCTATGGTGACAGCCACCAACAGCATGGAGGAGACTCTGCTGCAGATAGGTGAGGAGGAGGAGGAGGGAAGGGGTGGGGCGGGGGGGTGGACTCATCCAGTCATCTTGCCTTTTTTGGTTGTACCGTCCCTTGGTCTGAAATTAAAAAGCCTAAAATGTGTCTTTGGTGGATAAATCACCAATCACCGAGTTACCTTGGTTATTGCTGATCACCAAGTTAGTTTAATACAGTCTAATACAGTATGTGGTGTTTCATTTTTAATTTATTTGTTTATTTGATAGGGACAATGCACATTAACGAACATCAAACAAGATGTAAATATTTAGCAAGGATGCTAATTTCCATCCGTAGTCCCTAGGCAGGTAACAGAGAAAATAGAATGCATACAGTAACACAATCAAACAAGGTAGAAGAATGCAGTACAGTCAACTAAAACATAATACATGTACATACCTCCATACAGAAAATACAATAAAATCACTTAAAAGTGGTGGCAGTTCTGATCTGCCTTGAGCCATTGTTTGAGCTGGGTAGGATAAGTAGGACATTCCCTTATTAGTAGTGGTAGGTCATTCTCAGAGTTGACCACCCTTTACTGATAGCACAGTTTGTCACCTGCGTGGTACCTCACAGTCCCCTAGCTTTGTCACGACTAACCATCATACACCCGCTCTATCCATGAGCCAATCATATCAAAGCAAAACCCAGGGAACTGAGGGGACTCAGTCGGTGTTGGCCTTCAAAAACCCACATTGTCTGAGCCCTAAATTATTAACATAATTATTAGCATAAATTAATAACATAATTTATAGTGTGCAGCATATGTAATGGTGTGTGTGTGTGTGTGTGTGTGTGTGTGTGTGTGCGTGTGCGTGTGCGTGTGTGTTCAGGATGTCAAAGCTCAGTGGATAAGAGCTCCTCAGGCAGAGTGACCCTGGGGGAGCAGGCAGCAGCTCTGCAGAACCCTCACGACCGGGTGATGGCCCTGAGGAGGGTGACGGCTGCAGCCCAGGTGCTGCTGGCCAGGACCATGGTGATGAGAGCACTCTCCCTGCTCTCTGTCAGGTAGGCTTCCATCACCACAGTCACACTCAGGACCATGGTGATGAGAGCACTCTCCCTGCTCTCTGTCAGGTAGGCTTCCATCACCACAGTCACACTCAGGACCATGGTGATGAGAGCACTCTCCCTGCTCTCTGTCAGGTAGGCTTCCATCACCACAGTCACACTCAGGACCATGGTGATGAGAGCACTCTCCCTGCTCTCTGTCAGGTAGGCTTCCATCACCACAGTCACACTCAGGACCATGGTGATGAGAGCACTCTCCCTGCTCTCTGTCAGGTAGGCTTCCATCACCACAGTCACACTCAGGACGCCAACATGGCTACCCGCTCTCTCCATGTGGCCTGTACGCTCTGCATTACTATTACAGTAAGCTCCGGTGATGCACGGGTCCACCCCAAACCCGTGGGTCCCAAGGTTTTGTCCGTGGGGCGGGCGGTTTGGGTCAGCAAGTGACAAAGCAGCATTATTAAATGACTTAGAGCAACAAAACAGGCAGACTAAAGCCCAATTTATGCTTCGTCTGCCGACACTTTTGAAACGGTCGCCGACAGAAATGAGGACTTGAGTCGACACTTTCAAGTGTCGGCGAGCAGTGTCTGCTACCTGGTGAAATGTCTAGTGTCGCTGACTACGTCATAGTATCGCGCAAGTCTGATTGGCTATATAGACGGCACGCGCTTGAACTTCCTTGTTTTGGTTGGGGTCCACCCGCTAGTTTTCCCTCAATTGAAATGAATGAACGTGCCCCTGCTATTTTTATCAGCCTGTCCTTGATGTATGACTTCGTGAAAATCACAAAGAACGTCGTGACCAATTTCCCAGAGAGAGAGGAGGTGAGTTGTGTGGTTGTGTGCTGTTTATATGCGGCTGCAGCCAAGTACGTTACGTCTTGCCTCCGGCGTGGTTTCACTGTGCATTTCGTTCCCTCTCTTCTCTTGGCTGTCAGTCTGCAGCTGCTTATAGCGTTCGAGTGTCACGTGACCGTTGAACCGAGGCGAACGTCCTCTGAAGTATAAATGCAACACCATGAGCGACACTTTCTTTTTCGTCTGCGACCATGTGCTGAGCGACACTTTATAATAAGTATAAATTAAGCTTAAGCCCTCGTTCACACCATACGCCGAAGCCATGTTGAAACTACACTGCAGCGATAGTTTGAGCTTCTGTTCTATTTTTGATCTTGTATCTTGAAAAATACTCCCAACATAAAACAATAGCGACTTGACCAATACCAATCAGTTCTTGAAATACTTTTTTTCCCCCTGTCGTTCAGAAAGCCAATTTATTCAATTAAACTGAGTGGATGGATACGCATTAGATGGAAATACAGCTTCTGTGTGTCTGTTATACATATTCTTTCCTCTCGCCTTCCCTCTCCCCCTCCCTTGTTTCTTCTCTCCCTCCCTCCCTCCTCCTCTCCCAGTGGTTCTAGCTGTAGCCTCGCAGCAGGTCTGGAGTCCCTGGGTTTGACTGACATCAGGACTCTGGTCAGGCTGATGTGTCTGGCGGCGGCAGGGCGAGCTGGCCTTTCTACCAGTCCTACAGCAGGCTCCGGGCCAGCCGAGCGGCCCCGCGGAGCCGCCAAGGCCGGCAAACCCATCTCCTGCCTGGCCTACCTGAGCACAGCTGTGGGCTGCCTGGCCTCCAACAGTCCAAATGCTGCCAAGCTGCTGGTGCAGCTCTGCACGCAGGTAGACAATATTGGTCTTCAGCCTTGTGCTTTTACCATGGCACGACAGTCATCCCGTCGTGCGTTTACTTGGATGTTATGGTGCGTTCCATTTGCCTCGGAAACCTGGAAGTCCCAGCTAGGGTTGGGCACACTTTGTTTTACTCGTGGGTCTTGGACCAATGCCTTTTGCTTTTTTCCGCCATTTCCAGAACCTGATCTCTGCAGCTACGGGCATGAACCTGACCACAGTGGACGACCCCATCCAGAGGAAGTTCCTGCCCAGCTTCCTGCGTGGCGTGGCGGAGGAGAACAAGCTGGTCACCTCTCCCAACTTTGTGGTCACTCAGGCTCTGGTGGCCCTGCTGGCAGATAAAGGAGCCAGACTCAGACCTGCTTATGACAAGGCAGACATAGAGAAAAGAGGTTTGTAGTGTTAGGAGAGCAGGTGATGGAAGGACATTATCCACTTATGTTATTTCATACATCTCATCTCATTTATTTCCCTGTGAATTTTTTTTCTAATCTAATTGGTTAATTGTTATGTGTCAGAATCATAAGAAAATGTCATATTAGTACACTGGTAGTTTTTGTTTTGGTAAATATTTGATTGCGTAGTATAAATAATATTTGTTACTGGGTTTGACGTTTTAAGTGAGACTGAATTCGCAAAAATATATCCCAACTTTCCCAAATTAAAGTATCTTTAGTATTACATTTATTTTATGATTAGACCATAATACATTATTATACTTTTCAAATGGTAACCCCCATAGTAAACTTCTGCAAGTTTTATGGTTTGTGTTTTTGCACTTTAATAATAATAATACATTCAACTTATATAGCGCTTTTCTAGGTACTCAAAGTCGCTTAACTTTAAAATTAGCATGTCGATCTTGGTAATAATTGCATAGTGATATATGAGATATGTCTGCCAAGCTTCCCTGCAAACATGTCATCCAAAAGCGGGTCATGCTTGTGCTAGCGTGTCACCGATTTCTCTTCACACGTCATCATTTGCTGTTTCTGTTTTATTTTTGCCTTTTTTTCTTTCCTTCCCTTCTCTCACTCACCGGGCGGCCATGTCCCTTTGTGTTCCATGTCGAGCAGGTCTAATTGCGCATTTGTATGCCCATCCTTCCCATAATCCCTCCGCTGTAGGCCCTCTGGAGCTGGCCAACGCTCTGGCGGCCTGCTGCCTGTCCTCCAGGCTGTCTTCGCAGCACCGCCAGTGGGCCGCCCAGCAGCTGGTCCGCACGCTGGCCGCCCACGACCGAGACAACAACCACAGCCGGCCGCTGAGCTTGGCCGACATGGCGGGGGACCTGCGCAAGTGCTCCTCCGTCAAGCTCGAGGCCCACCAGAGCCGGGTTAGTGACCGCGGGCCGGGGGGGGGGGGGGGCTCAGGAGATTTCCCTGCTGGAACTCAAAATTGTTAACCCTTATAGACCAGAGCCGTGTATATAGAAGAGTCGCGACATCTCCATTCACTCCAATGGACCAGTTTTTTACTCTCAAGAGTTCCAGGAAGTAAGGTCCTGGATTAAGCAGCACTGTCGAGTTGCAGCAAAATGGATTGTTTGTGTTGTACTTTGAAAGTTTATTTTTATTTTTATCAAATTATTTTAGCATTCAAAAGTAGCACAAGTCCCCTTCCTGGCTGTTCATTGGCTAATGAGTCACGCATTTTGGTCCTCCGCTGATGCCACTCTCTCTCTAAATTGCTCTGCTATAGACATCACGCTTGGTGTAATCCATTTCAATTTTGTACGTTTTAGGAATCCTGATTGTTTTACCAAGGAACATGAAGAAAGTAATCCAATGTGTTTCTAGAACTTCCAAGGTTCTTTCACAGCACTATTTCTGATCCATCTGATCTTTTTTTTAAATTGCAAATAGTCTCTAACCTGTCTACCGTAAATTTTTCCCGTTTTTTGGCCTTTTTTGGCCCCTGCGGCTTATATAACGGTGCGGCTTATCTATGGATTTTTTTCAAAAAAAAAAAAAAAAATCTCTCTTTTTTAGCACTCTTTCTAACTATAAATCCACTTCTGTTTTAATTTCCTCTCTTGCCCTCTTTTAACAACATAACATAACATAACACAACACAGGTGGTGTTGTGTTATGTTGTTTTGTTGAAATGTTAATAAATGGGAGCTTCCTCAAACAGCCATCTCTTTCCCGACAATCCCCTCTGTGCATGAACCCTTACATATGGTAATTAAACATTAAAACACAAAAAAAAAAAAAAAAACATTAAAACACCCGCGGCTTATAGTCCGGTGCGGCTTATATATGTAAAAAACAGTCAACTTTGCAGATGCGGCTTATACTCCGGTGCGGCTTATAGTGCGGAATTTACGGTAAATGTTTATACTCTTTTAATGTCTCTCTCTCTTCTTTCTGCGTGTCTGCAAGAGACTTATCAATGTGTCTATATGACGAGACATTCCAACATTGATCTAATCACGTGGTATTTGGTGTGCTGTCTTTCTGTTTGGTGTTTAATGAAGGCTTTCTCTGCGTTTAGGTCATCACATGTGGTTGGTGCAGTAAGAAAGGCCTGTTAGCTACTAGCGGCAGCGATGGCACGGTCAGGGTGTGGAATGTAACCAAGAGCCAGTACACCCTCCAGCAGACCTGCATCTTCAATAAGAAGTAAGGCTTTCTAAGGCGCAACAAGGACCATATATGTCCTCTGTTCTACCTCCAAAAACCTCTGTGTTCTGGGAAACTACAGTATCTCATATTGTATAAATTATATTATCAATTACACGGAAGACTGCATTTTCTCCAAAAGCAGCAGTGCAATCACAAAATCTACATTTACATTAAATGAAGACATTACCGTTTGTTTTATTTTGTATGTTATATACTTATTGGCTAAGTATATTAATATTTATGGGGTATATTATATTTAGTAGGCAGCCATGTTGCCTGCTGGGAATTTTCTCCTAGCCATGAAGATTGATTGACAGCTGTCATCTCATGATATTATTGGTTGAAATTGGGTTTGACATTTGACAGTACTAGCTGACGTAAGCAGACTGTAGATTTCCTTATGAATGAAGACAACATGATTGACTTTTGACGTGAAAAACCAAAGAAATTCGATTTTTTTTTTTACCCTTTTTTTTTTTTTTTTTTTTTTTTAGCATACATTGTTATATAGGTGCACTCTATGACCAGGGATGTGATCTGAAATAGTTAAAAAGTCATTTTTCATTTGAGCTTTAATCGATTTTCTTCTTCTGTTTTTCTTTGATTAGTGAGGGATCTTCAGAGGAGGGCTTGACTTGCTTGGGATCCCCCGGCGACCCCTGCCTGTCACCTTTGTCCTGGAGCGTCACTGGAAAATACCTGGCCTCTGCTATGGACAAGATGGTTAACATCTGGCAAGTCAATGGTAAACACCTTTCCCCCCCGCCTTTGGGTTCTATGCACCTCTTTATTGGAATACACTGTACAAAGTACGTTCAAAATAACCTACATTTGAGCAGTTTTGAAACATGTCTTCAATAAAAGGCGTTTGTGTGATAAGGCTCAACTTGTATTGAATGAGCAGGTATTAAGTTTTTATAGCTTCCATTAAAAATGGATAGGCCTCAGAACTGGATGTGGTCCAGTCATAATTTCCTGCCTCCCACCATCCAGCCTGCAGCATACGCCATCTGTCCACGGCCACTTTCAAGCCCCAAGGATGGAAGTCAGCTATCACATTCCTGTTAGCTTGCATGAGCACATTCTCTACTGTGCCTTTGCCATGAGACGATCTCTGTTACTAACCCATTTTCTGTGGGCATTCTAGTTGAATTGATAAGCTCACTCCATAATTTACTTCGCAAGACATTTTAAAACTGCATTATGACGTATGAACATACATTCAGAATTTAATAAAATGACCAGCGTAAGCATAGACTATAAAAAGACATGGACGTCGTCTGTATCTTCTTTTTTCTTTTTCTTTTCTCTCTCTCGTTCTCCACATGCCGCAGCATGTGGTGCATGAATGAGCTGACCACCTGTCCTTATTCTCAAACGTTAATTTGACGAGTTGGGAGTGGGTGCGTTTATAAATTCAATCTGACGCTCTACACTAAAACACACACACACTCGTGGGGGGGGGGGGTAGATAGACATCGCCTAGGTGTAGGGAAAATCATTCGTCATTCAGCCATTCAATTGGCGAAATACAATCCGATCGCCAATCGGCACAACACTACTAGAGACCAAAACCGTTTTTTTAACCAGGCTTTAAACATGTTTGTTTCTGTTATTCCCCTTATGTAGCCCCGTCCACTTGACTCGTTTGTGTTACGACTTCTTGTTCAAAACGCCGGCTGTTTTACCTGCTCTGACCAGGGATCATCTCTGGTCAAAGCTAGTAACTCACTGGGAGCAGGCTGCGGGGATAAGCTCTGCCGAACCGATTGTGTTTACGCTTCCTGTTAGTCTCTCAAGCCAAACTGTCTCTGCTGCGTGATTTCTAAACCCACATAGGATAAGCAATAACCACGCCCTGTGGCGCTGGGATTGGCCAGGAGCATTGAAGCTTGGGACTAAAGCACCTGGGGTTTTTCATCTTTTAAAATAAAGATGTTTAAAAAACTATTGCTTGTTACATTTTCAGTGCTGTAGCCTACCTTTTTTCTGGGTAAGAATTGAGCTTGAACGATATACATTATATTATATGAGCTATGAACGTGAACACAACACCGTTTATATTATTGCATGTTTTTGTAGATTGTGTACATTGTGTAGATTACAATTATTATACTTATTATTATTATTATTAGCCTCCTATGCTAAGGAAGGTAGGTGACCATAATTCATTTCAATGTCCGCTCTCGAAATCGCTGTCCGTTCTCAAGAGCTATTCAGTTGGTTCATGAAGTCGCTGGGCTGCGTGCCCTCCAGTGTTGCTCCTGGCCAATCCCAGCACCACAGGGCGTGGTTATTGCTTATCCTATGTGGAGTTAGAAATCACGCGTCTCTTCTACATGAGGTGAATAAAGTAGGGCATTTTTGTAACCTGGGGGTGAATGGGGAATGACTCCATTTTGCAGCCTGCCTCAAGTGGCCATTTGAGGAAGTGCAATTTTTGATACTTTCGCATTTGGCTTCATCTGTCCAAGTCTAAACTCCCCCCTCGAGTGTAACAAACAGGTAGGCCATTTATTCCACCCGCCCTACCCCAATGGTTTGGTCCTCTCCTCCCCTCCTAGGTGGTAAGGGCCTGTTGGACGTGCAGCCTCACTGGGTGTCGGCGCTGGCCTGGCCTGAAGGCGAGGCGGGCTCCCTGTGGGGCGGGGAACCCAAAGACCTGCTGCTGGTGGGACGTATGGACGGCTCCCTGGGCCTCGTCCAAGTGCTGGATGCCTCCACCATGCACCGCACTGAGCTGGAGCACTGTTACAGGAAAGATGGTATGATGAAGAAGAACAATGATGACATTTTGTACATTTGATTATACACGCTGAATGAAGCATTATTTCTGCCAGTTTGTATTTTACGTACATATCATAACTGTGGAGGTGACGGTCAAAGTGACGTTTTCTCCTCTCCCAGTGGCGGTGATGCACATAGCTTGGTACAGTGAAGATAAGCCCTTCGCTGTGGGCTATGCAGATGGCAAGCTACTGATAGGATCCAAAGAGCCCTTAGAAAAAGGAGCGATTGTGGTCATTGATGCACACAAGGTAAGTAATATTTCATTATAGAACCAATTGTAATCTATAACAGTTGTGAGTCTTGCATAAGATTATTGCATACAGATCGACCAAAGCCAGTAATTGTTGTCGTTTCTATGAGTAAGTTAGATTGCATGCTGATTCTTCCCACAACTGAACCCACTTTTCACGGTGTGAACCCAGGAGTCGATCAGCAGCATGAAGTGGAGTCCTACTGGTCGGATCCTGCTGACCTGTGCCAAAGAGGAGACGGTCAAGCTGTGGGCCGGTCCCGACTCGGACTCGGACTCCGGCTCGGACTCGGGCGCGGGCTGGCGCTGCTTGCAGAGTCTCAGTCACCCGTCCGTGGTCAACAGCGTGGCCTGGTGCAGCCTGCCCGGACATGGCTCCAAGCCCCTCAGCATGCTAGCCACGTATGTGTTGTTTTTTACACCTTTATTTATCCAGGGTAATCGCATTGAGATTTCCATCTCTTTTCCAAGTGGACCCTGCTCACACTCACACATTCATATCTGGAAGCTGACCAGTACAACCACAGTCTGATCTGCTGGCCACTGATCAGCTCCACTGGAGCGGTTGGTTGGGGTTAACGGTGCTTCACAATCCAAGGACAGTTCATTCTCATGGAGGAATATTACGTGTTCGTGTGTGTGTTCGTGTGTGTGTGTGTGTGTGTGTGTGTGTGTGTGTGTGTGTGTGTGTGTGCACATGCACGAGGGGGTGTGTGTGTTTGTGTGTGTCACACACTCTGTGACTGTGTGTGTTTCAGATGCTGCCAAAGTGGTCTTGTCTTAGTCTGGACTGTTCCTCAAGACGCCTCCAGGTTCCCAGAATCCAGCTCTTCTGGTTCAGAGGGATGGTGGGAGAATGAAGCAAAACCTAAATTCAAGGTCTGTACATTTTGGGTGTCCCAACGGTAGATTCCCTGCCTACTAACATAGATTTGGCAGATTAACACTGAAGAGTGTGAAACCATATGAACAGAACAGTTATTATACATTCGCTCAATGGGCCAACTTCTAGTCCAGACCTGTCTGTAATTAAAACTGGTAAAAAAAAAAACACTAAATAAAGCACTTTGTTAAAACTGACCGCTTCTCAAGGTACCTCGGCGGACACAAACTTGGATGGCGGTATTGTATAAGAAGATTGGCTTACATTGGCATGTATTATGAGACAATGATCAAACATTAGGCTCTCATTAACTCTCATTGAGATGTGGCAGCTACGAGAACCAGCAATCATATCTGACTGTTTAATAATGTGGACGCTCTAGAAAGAAGGAGCTGCTCGCTAGACTTAAGGCTGGCTCACACTACAGGATTTTCGGGCCGATTTATGCCCGATTCACCCCTCCCGAGAATCGGAGGAGAAATCTGGCCTGGCAGCTTGCCAAGCTTGGTCGGGCCCGACGTTCGGCACCGATTATCTTGTAGTGTGAGCTGTTTGAGATTCTAGGGAAGATAATCTGGGAAGATTCTCCTGTAGTGCGTGTCACAGCCAGATTTCAAAATCGGCTAGGATTGTCAGAATCCTGTAGTCTGAGCCCAGCTTTAGACTACACTGCTTGCACCCACAAACAGAGCAGGATGTCACTGTAGGTAAAGGTTTATATACACACACAGACATCGAGGCCTGCTAGGGACACACTGTGGACTGGAGCCCCATGTGCACTTTAATTATCTTGCACTTTAAAACTTGAGCTGGAGAACTCTGTTCTATCCAATATGCACTTGTCTCCTTTTATCTTTTTTAAATTGTAACCCTTTTATTCCTTTTATTCTTTTTACATGGTATCTAAATGTTTTCATATGCTGTCCTGTGATTTGTTATGTATGTTTTTTTAAGCTCCTAGCACCCCAATTCCAATGCAGTCCCTACTGTAAATGGCATATAAAGTGACTTGACTTGACTTGAATGTGTTTGAGCACAGTACACTCTTAATTGACAAGCTTTCATTGTGTGTGTGTGTGTGTGTGTGTGTGTGTGTGTGTGTGTGTGTGTGTGTGTGTGTGTGTGTGTGTGTGCGCGCGCTTTGCCAGCAGTACTCCCGGTGGTCGCAGGAAGGAGCTTTTTGTGTTTTCCACCTGAAGGGCCACATCACCCCGGTGAGGACCGTGGCCTTCAGCCCTGACGGCCTGGCGCTCGCGTCTGGAGGAGTGGGAGGCCTCATGAACATCTGGTCATTGCGGGTAACACACGCGCGCACGCACACACACACACACACACACACAGACACACACACGCGCGCACACACACACACAGATGATGGACAGATTCACAGGATGTGACAATGGTGTTTTTGGTAACAAGTAATACAAGGTAATTTATCTTTTTTTGTTTT